>NC_061509.1:76936760-77153632 GCF_022539505.1 Lolium rigidum | reverse complement strand
TAGGCACAATTTCCATAATTAATTCCAGAATATAAAACATGATGGCAGCAACTACTAACATGTGAAACTCAAACATACTAGATGCATTAATCAACATGAGTAGCGAGCAGCGCAAACGGTAAAGCATCCATCGCTAAACAGATCGAGATATGTCGCACGTACCGATCCGGTGGTGGTGGCGGTGGAGGTGTAGCCGAGACGATGTCGCGGCGGTAACGTTGTTGATGACAACGTTGTTGACGACGGGGAAGACGGGTCGAAGTAGACGGCGTTGGAGACGACGGTAGGCGGCACCGCCCGACTTGGACGGAAGGCGACCCGTGATGAAGAGCTTGAGGCTGTCGCGCGGAGCGCTTCCCAAAAACCTAATTCGCCCTCTCCCGTACGGGATCGCAAGGACGAGCGGTTCCGGAGACCTGCTCTCCCGTTCGCCGATGCACGTCGGCGCGCGGGATGGAGTAGGCTACGATGGCGGCGCAAGCGAGAGAGAGGTGGAAACCCTAACTCGTGTATTAGATGTGATTCTGCGGTAGCCGGGCGGGGAGATTATATAGGCTCGGGAAACCCTAGACAACGTGGGCCACGCCGACGTCGCACGAACGTTTTGAGTCGGTTACGAGATAGCCCACGATCCGGGAGCGACCCGAACCGACTAAGCTGCGACGCGTCCGTCTAGGACTCGTTCGTTTTCACGAGCTGCAAAAAGTAAGGAAAGTCTCGGCTCGAGGCTCAATCCACTCACCACGAGCGCGGCGCGCGCGTCGTGACGTGTCGAGTCGAGTCGAGACGAGCGAGCGAGGAGGAGGAGCGCGCGCGTGTAGCACTCCTTTTCTCACTCACTTACTAGTGGTGGAACAACCCACCTTATAAGGTGGTCTAACTTCCTCCCAACTTTCCATGTGGGACTAAACTTCCCACCTCTTGCCACTCCCTAGTGAGCTGCCACCAACTTGGGCTCAAACTCACAAGGCTGCCACTATGTGGGCTTTGAGATTTATAGGAAAAACTGAAATCTAATTTGGGCCACTAAAAGTGGGCCCAATATTTCAACAATCCCCCACCGGATCTCAAATCCCCATTTAGAGATTTACCAATACTCCTTTGCTTGTTTATATACCGGTGTTTCGGCGGAGAGCTGTTAAGTTGAACTTCCGCCTAGAACCTTAAGCTACATCCACTCACACTTGAACAATGGACTAAGCCTTGAATTGCAAGTTTTGCGTGAACGGGGTTTCACTCAAAGTCATAACCAGTACATGGCTGCCGGTAGCCTACCCCGCGGGTGAAGCATATGCGTCATACTTCGTGGTCTCTTCATGAGTTTACTAGAGATCACCCAAATCTCATAGATTGCGACGTTTAACAATCGGACTCATATAGGTGTGTTATTTCAAGAATGCTCTGTAGGACAACATCTTTGCTAAAATAGCCAACATAAACACATTAAGGCTTTTGCCAACCTGCCTTACAGCAATTGAGAGTTGTGCATCTTCACATAGAGAGGGTTACATAATACTCTCCTCAATTAAACCACTAGTTTGTTCTTCCCAAGTCCTAATTCACGGGATCTCCGATCACAAAGATTGGGTTACCACTATGGTGTAACATCAACGGGTCTCAAACCCATCTCCCTCGATGCACTTTCTATCACATTACGTGATAGTCCCTTTGTAAAGGGATCTGCCAGGTTTTTGTCTGTTTGAATATATGTAACGGTTATTACTCCGGAGTTTCGCAATTTCACGACAGACTTCAAACGTCTCTTGACGTGTCTTGATGACTTCGCGTTATCCTTAGAATTGTTCACTTTGACAATTACGGTTTGATTGTCACAATTCAAAAGGATTGCCGGAACAGGTTTTTCAACCACGGGCAAGTCCATCAAGAGCTCACGCAACCATTACGATTCAACGGTGGTTGTGTCTAAAGCGATAAGTTACTGCTTCCATAGTTGACCTCGTCAATATGGTTTGCTTGCAAGATCTCCATGATACCGCGCCACCTCCAAAGGTAAATACATACCCACTTGTGGCGTACGGATCAGCTACATCGAGATCCAATTTGAATCACTATATCCTTCAAGCACGGCTGGATGCCACTGAATAGTGAATCCCATAACTCATTGTACCACATAGGTAGCGCATGACCCTATCAAGTGCATGCCAATGATCAGTACCCGGGTTTGACATGAACCTACTCAACTTGCTAACGGCAAAAGAGATGTCCGGTCTAGTCGCGCTCGCTAAGTACATGAGTGAGCCAACAATGCGAGAGTATCTCGGTTGATCTACGGCAATCCTCCGGTTCTTGCGTAATGTCACCTGGGATCATAAGGTGTTGGGGAAGACTTGCTATCAATATAGCCGAACCGGCTCAAGATCTTCTCAACATAATGGGATTGTGTTAGAGTAATCCCACTCTCGTTCTTAATAAGCTTGATGTTCAGAATCACATCGGCTTCTCCCCAGATCTTTCATATCAAAACACTTTGACAAGAAAGACTTGACTTCGTGTATTACTTTCATGTTTGTACCAAATATCAGAATATCATCCACATACAAACACAGTATAACACCTTCGCCCCCACCATGGCGATAGTAAACGCACTTGTCAGCCTCATTGACAACAAAGCCTACAGAAGTCAAAGTTCTGTCAAACTTCTCATGCCATTGCTTAGGTGCTTGTTTCGGGCCATATAAAGATTTCAGCAACTTGCACACCTTTCTTTCTTCACCTTTTACTACAAACCCATCGAGGTGATCCATATAGATTTCCTCTTCCAACTCTCCATTAAGAAAAGCTGTCTTTACGTCCATTTGATGAACGATAAGACCATAGGAGGCAGCCATGGACGGTAGTACTCGAATGGTGGTAAGTCTAGCGACAGGTGAATAGGTGTCGAAGTAATCTTCGCCTTCTCTCTGTGTGTAGCCTTTAGCTACAAGCCGCGCCTTGTACTTCTCAATAGTACCATCGGGTCTTAGCTTCTTCTTAAACACCCATTTGCAGCCCACGAGGCTTGCATCCATGGGAGTCGTTACGATAGCTCCCAAGTTCCATTAGAAAGAATCGAGTCCATCTCATTATGGACGAGCTTCTTTCCGGTCATCTGCATGCTGGAGATGCATATGCCTCTGCAATGGACGTGGGAGTATCATCCACAAGGTACACAATGAAATCATCACCAAAAGATTTTTCAATCCTTCGTCTCTTGCTCCGTTTAGGAACTTCATTGTCATCCTTCTCGGTAACATTCTCATGTGATTGTTCAAAATACTCATTAGATGTACTAGACTCGGGAATTATCTCGGTAGAAATTCTAGCAATGCTATGCATATCTTTCATAGGAAACATATTCTCAAAAAATGTTGCATCACGAGATTCTATAATAGTATCAACATGCATATCGGGTACCTCGGATTGAACTACTAAAAATCTATATCCTACACTCCGAGGAGCATAACCTAGAAAAATACAATCCATTGTCTTTGGTCCAAGTTTGCGCTTCTTAGTAATTGGAATATTGACTTTCGCCAAACATCCCCATGTGCGCAAATACGAAAGTGATGGTTTTCTCCCAGCCCACTCCTCGTAAGGGGTTTTATCTTTATTCTTGTTAGGAACTCTATTCGGGACATGACATGAAGTCAATAAAGCCTCCCCCCACCATGCCTTAGATAAACCAGCGGTGGCTAACATGGAATTCACCAAGTCGGTCAGCGTGCGGTTTTCCTCTCGGCAACCCCGTTTGATTGGGGTGAATAGGGAGCGTCCTCTCATGAATAATGCCATGTTCCTCACAGAATTCATCAAAGATTTTAGGAAAATATTCGCCACCACGATCCGACCTAAGACGCTTGATCTTTCTCTCTAGTTGATTTTCAACTTTGGCCTTATAAATTTTAAAGTAGTCTAAAGCTTCATCTTTAGTTCGCAACAAATAAACATAGCAAAATCTAGTCGCATCATCAATCAATGTCATGAAATATCTCTTTCCACCTTTTGTCAACACACCATTCATCTCGCATAGATCGGAATGTATGAGTTCTAGAGGTGCCAAGTTTCTCTCCTCGGCCGCCTTGTGAGGCTTCCGAGGTTGCTTTGATTGCACACAACTATGGCACTTAGAACCTTTGGCAATGGTGAAATTCGGAATTAAACTTAAACTGGATAGCCGAGACATTAAACCAAAATTAATGTGACATAAACGAGAATGCCAAACACCTGGTATCATCACTAACATTGCCACAAATATGGTTCACGAGACTTATTACTGAAATCGAAAGCGAAAAGCGGAACAAGCCTCCGCACTCATAGCCTTTACCAATAAATTGTCCAAACTTGGAAACAACTACTTTATTCGACTCTAAAACAACCTTAAACCCATCTCTGCATAGAAGGGAGCCGCTAACGAGATTCTTGTTCATAGTAGGGACATGCTGCACGTTCCTCGGCTGCACGATCTTCCCCGAAGTGAACTTCAGATCTACCGTGCCAACACCACGAACAGAAGCATGTGACCCATTCCCCATCAAGACGGAAGAATCCCGGGCGACCTGGTAAGAAGTGAACATGGATATGTCGGCACACACATGAACATTAGCACCTGTATCAATCCACCAACATGGAGATTGAAATACCGAAAGAACAGTAAAGAGATTACCGTACCCATCGGCATTGCTAGCGGTCATTGTGTTGACTTGCCTCGCCTTTTTCTTGCGGTCTGCCCTCTGCGGACGAGTCCTTAGAAAAGTGGCCGGTCTCTCCACACGTAAAGCAGCTCGGATCTGCTTTGTTTATCATCTTCTTCTTCTTGAAGGTTGTAGTCTTCATAGGCTTATTGAAGGAGGGCTTGTTATTCCCTTTGTTCTTGCTTTGTAGGGTTTCTTCGCACCATGTTGGCGCTAGACTGACCCTCTCCTTTCTCGGTATTATCCTTAGCCCGAGCTTTCTCCTCAACATCAAGAGATGCTATCAGATTTTCAGTCGATATCTCTCTGTCTCTTGTGTTTGAGAGTTGTGGCAAAGTTCCTCCATGAAGGGGGCAACTTAGCGATGATGCATCCAGCCACAAACTTGTCGGGTAAGGCACACTTAAGGAGTTCAAGCTCTTTCGCAATGCACTGTATCTCATGAGCTTGTTCGACTACAGAACGGTTGTTAACCATCCTGATGTCATGGAAGCTCTCCATGATGTACAGTTCACTGCCTGCATCGGTTGCACCGAACTTAGCATTCAGTGCATCCCAGAGCTCTTTACCATCTGTTAAGTGCATGTACACATCACACAGACGATCAGCAAGAATACTTAGAACGCATCCGACGAAGAGAGTATTGTTTTCCTTGAACTTGTTCTGATCTTGGTCAGATATAGTTCCTTCAGGTAAACCATCCGTAACTTCGAACACTTTCGGATGAGTAAGCCGGAGCATGGCCTTATACTGCCACCTCTTAAAGTGCACACCGGTAAACTTATCCGGCCTCGGTGCATCGGAAAAACCAGCCATTGTTAACTCGGAAATTGCCTACAATTAGGTTTTTGGATTGTTGGATAATTAGGCACAATTTCCATGATTAATTCCAGAATATAAAACATGATGGCAGCAACTACTAACATGTGAAACTCAAACATACTAGATGCATTAATCAACATGAGTAGCAACGAGCGCAAACGGTAAAGCATCCATCGCTAAACGGATCGAGATATGTCGCACGTACCGATCCGGTGGTGGTGGCGGTGGAGGTGTAGCAGACGATGTCGCAGCAGTAACGTTGTTGATGACAACGTTGTTGACGACGGGGAAGACGGGTCGAAGTAGACGGCGTTGGAGACGACGGTAGGCAGCACCGCCCGACTTGGACGGAAGGCGACCCGTGATGAAGAGCTTGAGCTGTCGCGCAGAGCGCTTCCCAAAAACCTAATTCGCCCTCTCCCGTACAGGATCGCAAGGACGAGCGGTTCCGGAGACCTGCTCTCCCGTTCGCCGATGCACGTCGGCGCGCGGGATGGAGTAGGCTACGATGGCGGCGCAAGCAGAGAGAGGTGGAAACCCTAACTCGTGTATTAGATGTGATTCTGCGGTAGCCGGGCAGGAGATTATATAGGCTCAGGAAACCCTAGACAACGTGGGCCACGCCGACGTCGCACGAACGTTTTGAGTCGGTTACAGATAGCCCACGATCCGGGAGCGACCCGAACCGACTAACTGCGACGCGTCCGTCTAGGACTCTGTTCGTTTTCCTCGAGCTGCAAAAAGTAAGGAAAGTCTCGGCTCGAGGCTCAATCCACTCACCACGAGCGCGGCGCGCGCGTCGTGACGTGTCGAGTCGAGTCGAGTCGAGTCGAGTCGAGACGAGCGAGCGAGGAGGAGGAGCGCACGCGTGTAGCACTCCTTTTCTCACTCACTTACTAGTGGTGGAACAACCCACCTTATAAGGTGGTCTAACTTCCTCCCAACTTTCCATGTGGGACTAAACTTCCCACCTCTTGCCACTCCCTAGTGAGCTGCCACCAACTTGGGCTCAAACTCACAAGGCTGCCACTATGTGGGCTTTGAGATTTATAGGAAAAACTGAAATCTAATTTGGGCCACTAAAAGTGGGCCCAATATTTCAACAGATAGCGGGGGCGCTATCGCCCGTGGCGGGGCGGGAGGCGGGCGGGAGTGGGGCGGGACGGTAGCGGCAGGCGCTGGCTGGGGCGCCCGGCGGTAGCGCCCGCTGCCGCCCGGCTACCGCCCGCGTTGGCGGCGTGAGCGAGGCGGGAGGGAGGCGAGAGGCGGGCGGCGGGCGGCGGCGACGCGGGCGAGAGTGGGGGCGATAGGAGGTAGGAGACGACACTGGTCGGTTTTTATTTTTATTTTTATTTTCTTTCCTTCTTTTATTCTTTAAATCTCGGTTTTTATTTTATTTTCTTTCCTTCTTTTATTTTCTTTCCTTTTTTTACTCTTTCGAGTTCAAAAATACAAACACAAGTACACACTTGTCATATAGGCTATTTAGAAAAACAAGAAACATAATTTGTATTTTTATTAATTATTATGTAATCGGTAACATTTTTATTGAATAAAATAATTTTCTTGCATTATTTTGAATGTCTATAAAAATTCGAGTGAAATAACTTAATGTGAAAAAGAAATGGTGATGTGGAGGAGAGAGAAGTGAGAGATGGCACTATAGCCCGTGCATTGGCACCGTGGGGTGAGAGTGAGGTGAGAGTGAGGGAAAAAGCTGACGTGGTGGGTGAGAGTGAGGTGAGGCGTTGGCACCAGCCTAATTCCCTAGCAGGCGAGGGAGACTGGCGACGCCCGCTCAACTATGATGTAGGCACCTTTGGGCCCCATCTAAGATGGCGCAGGGCTCTGATCCTCGCGCGACGGCAGCACTCCCTGGAGGTGGAGGAGGTGCGTCAGCGGGTTCTGACAGTGCTGCAACATGACAGTGGGGACTTTGTGGGCTAGTAGGGGCCTGGTGTTCCTCTGCTACCACGTCCAATCGGCTAATGCGGAGATTGTGGAGGTAATTCCCTCTCGTGCGGCTACGGTGTTGCTACCCCTGACCATAGTTTTAAAAAGTGGACAGGTGAACTAACCCGTGAGGCTATTAGTTCATGATTCACTGGTCCAACCGTTGGTTCACTCGGTGCAATAGATGGACCGGTAATTAAGAAAATAATTATCAATTTATGTTGAATAATAGAGAAATGTTGTGTGTCACCAAAGTAACATTTCTCCTATAAATGTTCAAACACTACCCGGCCAGAGAGGGCATCCGAAAGGGGCAAACGTTCGTCCACCGTTGGATTGGCTTGCTGCAGTGATTCTCCAATCCCACTTTTCACCACAGCCGTTCGATTGGTAATTTTTTTTCTCACTCGCTCAGCTTCCCGTGGATTATATGACGCATGGGCCCAGGTAATTGCGAGGCCCGACGGTCAGAGACAGCCACGAGTGCTCGTTCGTGTCGCCTTCGGTCTCCAGCCGCGGGGGTTGGTGAAAACCTAGGTCGCGAGTCGCGGATTCACTCCCCAATCCCCGTCCATCCTCTCCTCCCCAATCCCCGGGAGCAGCCGCGGCGACCAGATGCGCCGAGCGAGGCAGGAGACGGGCCGGCGCGGGCGGAGACGCGGTGGCGATGGCCGGAGGCTGGCGTGGCCGGAGATGGCCCAGCGCGGGGCGGATCCATGGCGGCGACGACCGGAGAGCGACGGGCGCGGCCGGAGACGGGCCGGCGCGGGGCGGATCCAGGCAGCGACGACCGGAGGCGACGGGCGCGGCCGGAACCGGGCCGGCGCGGGGCGGATCCACGGCGGCGATGGTTGAGCTCTCTCATGTCGCCAGTGGACGGCAGCCCGGAGCCGCCGCAGTCGCGCCTCCCCCCTCGACCTACCCAGCGTCGGCGTGGCACGTTGCCTCGCCGCCTCGCGCCTTCTCCTCGACGACCCCGAGCCGCCGTCGTCGCGCGTCTCTCCCTCGACCTACCTAGCACCGGAGGTGGAGGAGCAGCGAGGTTCGGCGCTGGTACGGTGGTGGAGGAGCAGTGAGGAGTGGCGCTGGGACGGAGGTGGCGCGGCGGCTTGGGTGGCGCTGGGTGCAGGGAGCTCTGGTGGAGGCAACACGACATCAAGGGACGGAGGTGGGTGGCGACCATGAGGATGAGGGAAGCGGGGACGGAGGCAGGCAAATCGACCGGTGCTGGTCCTGGTCGCCTCTTCAAAGGCCACCGGCGGCGCTGGGCGGCATCCCTCTCTCCGCAACAACAGTAACTCCGATCTGGTGCGATGGACTCCCTCGTCATCGTCCTGGTCGCCATATGGTGCCATGGACGGGACAGAGGCGGATGGGGGCGGCAGTGGTGGCGGGAGGGAGGAGGAACTGCAAGAATCCATCC
Organism: Lolium rigidum; assembly: GCF_022539505.1. Lineage (NCBI taxonomy): Eukaryota > Viridiplantae > Streptophyta > Magnoliopsida > Poales > Poaceae > Lolium > Lolium rigidum. The sequence goes on along the minus strand of NC_061509.1, from coordinate 77,144,743 downwards.
CGGATGACCAGGTTCGTGCCCATCAGCCTCGTTTTTTTGTCAAGGCGGGGTTGGAGAAGTGGGAGAGGGAGGTGGTTCTGGTGGTGGAGTAGTAGGGAGGGGGGTCGACGTGCAGCGCTGGGTCGGATCTGGGGCTGGGGCTAGAGGTGGAGGAGCAGCAATTGGTGGCTCTGGGCCGGCTGGGGGCGGCGATGGGTTGAGGAGGCGCTTGGGGCAACGCTAGCCTAGAAGTAGAGGAGTAGATGCAGCCATGAGAGGCACGATCCCAGCTCCCGTTCCTCTCCCCTCCTCCCAATCCTTTGTATTCTGGATTTATTTATGCAATTTCTTATGTGCTACTTTAACACTCTGGATTAACACCCTAGATTTGTCGTTAGTGCAAACTTGCTCTTCTATCTCTGTGTGGATGCTGCCGCTTCTACCTTTGCAGTCACGTGCTGCCAGCTCTCGATGCACTGCGCTGCTATTGCTTTATCTATTGCCGCTGTTATATGTTACTACCTCATGGGCTGCTCCTTTCTCTCTGCCTCTTTGCATATCCCCAATCTCCCATGATGAGAAAAAAGCACAAACCTTCTTGTTTTGTAATTAAAAGTAAGCATAGGCCATTGATATCATGTATTCATGCTCTTTCAATTCTTTACTGACATTAATCTTATATCATTAGGTGCTTTTCAAAGAAAAATAAGGATTGGAGTTGTCTTAAGTTAAGGCCGTCTTTTTTTGTGTGACGCAGAATAGCTTAATAATGTATATGCCTGTAAAAAGTGTGCTAACTTTTCTAATTAACCTCTTGGCATGTCTTCATGGAAATGGAAGTTAATTTACTTCCGATCCCACATGCTGTTTCTGTAGGGCATGACGGTGCGAGGTGGTGCGGCAGCGATCATGAGCGGGAGCAGTCTGGTGGTTGGCCGTGGCGGCACAGGGTGGAGTGGCCGATGGTCAATATGGAGCGGAGGCGGTACGGGCGCGTGGTGCTGCTTGGAAGTGGGCCCGATGGTGGGTGCACGCGATGGTGTCCAGCGGTGTGCCGCCTCTCCCCCGAGATCTGATTAGGCCGTGGTGTTGTATCTGGAATTGGTCAGTGTCCCTTGACTGATTAAGGGTATGTGTGTTGCCGATGGTTGCAGGAAGCGAAGGGTGGATGAGGGACAGGGAGAACGGAGACTGTTGCGTTGAGGAGAGGATGTCGACTCCGTGATGCGGCAGGCGAGGATACCGAACGTGTTCTTCAAGACGCTCATTTTCTTCCATGCCCTCGACACGGGTGCATGATTCCTCTTCCGGTGGCGACGCGGCCAATAGCGACGGCCTTGACTCCGCCTTCGTGGCTTCTTCACTACCACTTGCGCCAGCCAGGGTGGCTGTCGTTTATGAGGAAGGTTTGTGCCGATTTTGATTCAACAAAGATTACATATATCCTTATCTGCCTGTTGAGTTGTTTAGATATCTTTGATAAATTATTTTACAGATGAATCTATGATATGTTGCTCCTTATTTACTCTGTTCCCCCTTAAGGGCTGATTGACAAGGGCGAGGTGGCGCGGCGGAGGTTCCTTGAAAGACGGTGATGATCTAGAGCATCTATCAGAGCTATCTTTGCCTGTTATTTGTGAGTATCATTTCAATCACTTTGTTTCGATGTTTATCACTTTTGGTCTTATTAAAATAAAATGTGCACCTCTAATATTCCTGTGCTCCTCATATTTCAGTTTGTCACTTATCAAGTTCTCGCATTATCACTGTGCCTCAGAGGTTGTTTTTGTAGCAATGGAGTAGAGAACATCAGTTTTATATTTTCCCCACCAGATGTGTTCTTGCTGAGTCGTTTCTTGGGAAGTTTTTATTATATTTTTTTTACCCTTTTCATATTTGTTTTTTTGCACATTCTGGATATATACATACTTCAGAAATATGTAATATAAAGGAATCCTCTTAAGTTTCATTTTATTGTTCAAGTTTTGGTTTAGCCATAGAGAGGTATTCACAGTTGGGTCATTCATGAATTCATTTTGCACCAATGTGTTGATGAGCTAGCTAACTTATCTATAATAATTGATAAATATAGCTTCTTTTGCTGGGATGTAAAACCTGTTGTTTTGGACTCATCTTGTAAGACATCTAGCCACACATTCTTATCTAAGAACTGCCCTTTCTGTTTTCAGGCCTAGGTGCTGGCTTGAGTTGCTGATTTTGTTTTGAGGCTGATGCGGAGACCGACAAAGTGTACACTCAAATGACGCTGCAGCCGCTGAACCTGGTAAGGCAACCGATGCGGAGCCGACAAAGTGTACCCTATCTTTTCAATGAATGAAACACAAAGAGTCCTTTGCGTTTTCTCGAGAAAAAAGACCATAGTCATGGTTTTTCAGATTGTGAATCACGGTTATTCATGGTTGCTTAATTAATGGAATAGACATTTATGCATTTTTGCAAACCGTGGATCTATGGGCGTTTTCAGATCGTGAATCTACGGGCCTTATAAAAATCTCATCACTTGTTTCTATTAAGGATATTGAGCCTGGCTAATTTTGTTGCTTGGTTCGCAGCTGGCTATTTCTGCGTGCAGCGCCATGAGGTGACAACAGGAACGTCGGCTCAAGGCGTCTACAGCCACGGCCTGTGGGGCGGCCACCGACGAGGGCATGGATCCCACTGTATGTATGACTCCTCTCTTTCCTTTGGAAGTGAACATATATGTCTGTTTAGTCTTGTTGTAGCAGTATAATTCTCTGAGTTTCTATTGGGAAAATTCAAATGACTTCGAAAATTAACAGATAATATTTGTTTTATTCATTGCAGTAAGCATAATTTGATATTTAAGTGATAGTGCTTATGAATTGGTAGAATTATCAGACTATCTCGGAAGTGTCATAATCATTCTTAATTATCTATGAACATAATATATCCTATGTGACCATAGTAATACGTGCCCCTTTGTTTAAAAGCACTTGACCTGGTTGTTTTCCATTACGTTTGCTTCGAGAAGTTCTTCAATCTATGTTATTGCAATACACACTAAATAATCTGAAGGCATCGCTCTTTTCTTCTGCCATATTTTTGGATGGCTTGTGAAACAAAGATCTATTTTCACACATTGTCACTATGTCTGTAAGCCCAGACAATCAAAATTACCATTGAGAAATGTCGACAGATAAAACCTCGACATAAAAAATATCTTAGTTTAAAGGTATATTTTAAACCGTTTTGACAAAAGTTATATGTTTCAGCCAACAAGAAGTATGTTGAGTTATATGGTTCAGCCAACAAATGATATATGGATTGACTGAGTGTGTTGATCCAGTCCACCTCTGTTGGAATCCTGCTTTTTTGAGTTACCTTTTATTCAGTGTTGTTACCAAGTAGAAATTTTCCAGCCCTCTGCTTAATTGAAAACTTGACCTCGATGTGGTTTTCTTTGTGTTGGCTGATATTACTTGAGCTGCTTATATGTAGTGCATTTATTGCAACAGTCCAAATATCATTGATGTACATTTCTGTAATGGCATAACGTATTTGTTCGCTGACCATTGACCAATGGTCATAACTATCTGTCATCTTGAAATGAGAGTGCTAATTTCTTAAGCTTATTGTTTACTATAGGCTGATATGGAAGTGGAGTTACTGGATAATGGTACTAAGCTCTTGTTTGTACTCAATGCATATATAGAAGGTTCTTGATGGATAGTGGTTCTGCACTGCACCTCGGTTAATAGGTTCGATTTTGTATAATTTATTAGCATACCATATAATGGATGGTTGAAGCACATCTAGAAACAAATGCTATATGCGCTGCCGACCTTATATCTTTTATCTTTGTGGAAGGGTGTGGAAAGATGGATTTCCAGTATTCTTGTTTTCGATTAGTCTCTTAGATGGCATAATTTAAGCACACGAAAGGGCCACGGGCTCTAACCATACTTAGAGGGGAATAAAATTGTTACAGAAGATGAGCATATATTTTACTTGATGCATTTGTTTTTTTGTACTCCCTCCGATCCATATTAGTTGATGCTAAAATAGATGTATCTACAACTAAAATATGTCTAGATACATCTATATTAACATCAACTAATATGAGTCGGAGGGAGTACATTAATTGGTTAGTAGTAATACTAATCGTACTATTTCTACGCACAACTATTCTGAACTTATTGAATCAGTAGTATTCCATTCCAATGAAAGCTGAGATACATCATTGTTGTATAAATTTATCATGCTCAATTCATTTATGCCTCTTAGGTTCTTTTAATAGTAGCCACTGCAGACCTGCTTCATTCCTCTCTCTATTTTCATTATTTTAGTCAGCCCAACACGTTGAACTGATCTTAGTGACATATTGTTGTCCCTATCATTGTACAATTCCTGAATTACTTATTAATCAATTTAGTGTCTGCGGAAATAAAATTCGCCCAGTTATAAAGAATGTGCTATGTAAGGTATTTTCAGATCAACTTTTGGATTTTGCTTTGCTTAACAAGCATGGGTTTCTAAGGCTTCTGATGGTGGCAATCATTTGCTTTAGTGCCAAATCATAGGTACTTTGCTGGTCGTGTTAAAAGGGTCATTTGATGTTGATTTCATGCATGTTTGCCAAAATAAACATCTATTGAGGACATCTGAACTGCTCTATTTTGTTGGTACACATAACGTGAGCACATGTATGACTTCAGTTCTGTATTGGTAGCTTAAATTTAGTCCTTTTAAGAGGATTCTAGGATAGATTTCTTGTATGGACCTCATAAGAAATGTATTATGCCTTTGATCCTAATTGACACTTTCTATGTTGGATAATTTCAGCTTGCGCTGTTCCAAGATACATTTTCTACTGGAATACGTAACTTTGCTAGCATTCAAAAAATGATTGCTCGAACATTAACGAGTTAGTGACTGGATATGTGCCTCACCCAAAATGTTATTTCCCTGGTTGGTTTCAAGATCAGTATTTTAGATATGCAATGTGCTATGGTGCCACGAAGGTTTCAAGATTAGTATCTTAGTTTCACCCCAAATGTTCTGTCACTGGATCAACAAGATTAAATTATGTTATACTGTACTATGGTGATTATCCCTTAACAAATTTCATTACCACAATATCTATGTTCTTCCCAGACTCGGTTTCAGGAAGTTTCTCAGGGTGTTCTCCGTATGGCTCTCTTGCTAATGCTTAAGCTCACATTTGCAGCAATTTCTTCAGCTTGATGGGTGCTACTGTTTAAGGGTCTATTCAGGCTTTGGATATGATAATAAGTTCCAGAACGTGGCTGCGTATGTCAGGCTTGCGGTTGTTACATATAAATTATAGTTTTGTCTTCAAATGTTGCTTTCTAAGGTTATCAGCGCTCGAAGAATTGGTATAACAGAATTCAGTGTCAAGCTTGCTGCTGTTATATTTGTGAGTAAAAATATTTACGTGAGTTTCTGGCCATTGATATTTTCAGCATGTTTAGTTTAGATTTTTGTTCACCACATGCCTCTTCGTCAGAACATTTCCTGGCTGGTTTAATTTCGGTCTCAAATATTGCTTATATAATCTTGCAACTATTTTTTATGCTCAAATATTTTGGAAAGCTTTATCATGACATCAATATTAATTTCACCTTACTGCCATGCAGAGGTTGGATGGAGCATCGAGCGTTTCTTCCTTGAGATGATTAACAGATCGTCATGTGCATTACTGTCCACAGCTTTACTCTAAATTGGTTACCCTTTGAGCACTAAAGTGCATCCTTCATACTTTCTCCGAGGTTCGTTTTCTTGGATAACCATGTGTATGTTCTTGGATAACCATGGATCATATTTTCTCATAGTTGGTTCCTCTGTTTACTCATAATAGTGTAGCCTTCTAGATTATGTACGAGTTCTGTATAGAGTTACTAATGTAGTTCTTGTATGCGACTTTCATGCAGCCAAAAGAGTCCAGTGAGGAATGGACTATTTTTGCTATTATATATTTGCCTTGTGCTGTGAATGAGGAAATGGAGTTATTAGTCCAAGTATCATTTTTCATCAGGTGTTCATGGACAATTGTTCATGCTCTTCTCAGATTTTGGGCATATGAGCTCACACAGTTTCAGTTATAGTGTCATCAGACCGTGGCAGTAGGTAGTGTTATGTTAATGTGAGACTTTGAGATAGATCTAGGGAACTAAATAAATGTAGACTTTCACAGGAGATGAATAAATCGTGGTTAGTGTATAAGTGACACAATTTCGGCTAGAAAAAAAAGGGCGCCGCCGGAGAACGGCCGCGGGGCGCTGCTGCGTGGAGCGCCAGTCACCGCCGGTTACCGACCGACGGGGGCGCCCTGACGCGGCCACATCGGCGGCAAGGACTTCGCGCTCGCACGAGGGCGGTTGGACTGGGCAGCGGCGAGCGATGGGGTCGGCCGGATGCGGCAACCGGATGGGGACGGCCGCGATGGTGGCCCTGTTGCGGTCAGAAACCCACCGGCGAGCAGCGACGGGCTACACGGTAGAGCCGGGAGGCTCCCAGGGCTGCGGCTGGCCCTGGTCCCTCCGAGCGACGGCCCGCAAAGACTCCGGCACGCACGTCCGATGCTGATGCAAGGGCGTGCCACCTGACCTATACCTGGTCAGGAAGGTGTTGGATGTGCCTCGCTTAGTTTCCTGCATGGCATACACGTAAACATTAAATACGAGCCTCGATCGGCTCTCGGGTTGTCCTGTGAATCGGCTCAAGGAGCCGATCCACCCATGATCCGTACGAGGTGTACGATCAGATGGTGGTCCTGCTTGATCAAAATAAAGCTAAAACGACCTACTACGATTTAGGGTTTTCACCACATAATCGGAACATCCTACTCGTGATTGAGCCTGGCGGCCACGCACGGTGATCGTAAACCGACCCTAGACAAGGCCTAAAAACCAACACGAAGTTGATCCCCGGAACATCCTGTCTAGGGCTAGCAAACTACACCCTACGCGCCACTCTGGATCCTTCAACCCGTTTGTAAGGCCTAACTATGCAGATATTAAACTAATCCTTGAAGAACAAAGAGCAATCATAACGGATCAGATCTACTAAACAATGATCAAGCGGGGTGCCGCCCTTACACCTAAGATAGGTGTAAGGACGGCTAGACGTCTAAGGGTTGCACGACGACAGCATATGATACGATGAACAATGCTAACCCTAACATATCTATGATAACTACGTTGCTCGCCATCAAAAAGGCTTCAGCACGAGCAACGCATGAACAGCGAATAAACGTGTGCTGCCTAGATCGCAAGATGCGATCTAGGCAGCATGATGCTTACCGGAAGAAACCCTCGAGACAAGGGAGTTGGCGATGCGCCTAGATTGGTTTGTGGTGAACGTGATTGTTGTTTATTTTATAAACCCTAGATACATATTTATAGTCCGTAGACTTTCTATCGTGGGAATAATCCCAACCGGGCACAAGCCAAACTCTATCTAAACGACACGTATCCTACTATGTTACAGATACACGGGCAAACTAGCCCAAACTTTGTATGCAAGGCCGATTCATGTATTTCTTCCATATATATTCTTCAAGCCCATCTTCAATCGCGGCCCACCTCTGGTCCGGTCAAATTCTGGTGATAACACATGCCCCCTGGTTTTGGAAATGACAATTCCAAAATCACTCTGCTTCTTATTCGTCGGGTCATGTCGTGGCAGAGCAGAACCGTCGCAGTATCCTTCGTCATGATGCCTTGCCTCTTCCACTTCTCCGCGTGACCTGGCAAATTTTTTTTCTCTTTTGTTGGGCACCACTTCCTCGGAAACTGCTGTGGCATTGAATCTCCACTATATCCCCTTTTATTTAACCGTTCCAAATAGTTCGTTTCTTCATCCCCTTCGCATTAGCACTCCCAAAAGCCCTCCTGCGCCACCATGTCTTCTTCCTCCTCTGCCTCATCGGGTCTTTCCATCGAATCCTCCTCCTCCCGCGAGCCGACGCCGGAGTGGGACCCGGAGGAGGTCCATGCGGCCAACATCCGCCGCGCCATCGAAGCCGGGGATGAGCCCAGTCACGACTTCTCCGTCTGGTCTGAGGACGACAAGTCCTCGATCGACGGGGAAAGTGACCTCCGCTTCCTCGCCGACGGGGAGACGGAGGAGGAGAGCGACGACGATCGCTTCTCCTGCGATGACTTCACCTTCTCCGAGGAGGAGGAGGAGGAGGAGGACGACACCTCCTCCGACGAACCGCCGGCCAAGCGCTTCTGCCCCTGGCCGGGGAACCTCAGCGACTTCGACAGCGACGACGACGACGCTGACGAGGAGGACGAGGACAATGAAGGCCCCGCCGGCGGCCGCTGCAGCAGCGACGACGAGCCCGCCGGGAGTAGCGCCGACAGCGGCGACGACGGCGACGACGAGGGCAGTGACGGCCCGTAGATAGGACCCTTAGCATAGGATCAGTAGTAGTAGATGGAGCAATGTATCCCCTAGTACCTCCTTTTGAGAGCAATCAGCTCTTTATGTAAGAAATCTTCTTTATCAATGAAGAATTTCCCCAATTCGATTTTGCCGATTTCCCTCAAGCTAATTCAGCCGATTTCCACTTAGCCAATGCTCAATGAGCCGATGGTAACGCATCGGTCCTTCACAAATTTATCCTTCAACTCTTCGACTGATGACTTTGAAATCTGGTGGATAATGTAAAAGACCCTTGCCTTCAAGAGAGCCCTTCAATTCCTCCCACCAGCTCTAGTGATCCTCTCCTGTAAGAACTCACCATCTTTGACGAAGGTTGCGACGCAGGACCAACCGATGACACCCCAATCGGCTTCCAAAAACAGAGCATCTGTCAGGTCAGCTGCCCCCCGAGCCTCAGTTCAAGGCGAGAATAGCGGTGAGGACGCACAGTTCAGACGAATGGACCCAAGCTCGGGCAAATCTGAGAAATCCATCATGCAGAGCCAACCAGATTTGCCACCATTGACCTCATTTTCTTCCATTGAAAGCCGATATAGTAGACGAAACATCAACGGCTTAATGAGCAAAGGGTTGGAATTCCCAAAAAAGAAGGTTCCGGCACCAAAATCGGCTCATTGCCGCTGATGAAGCTCTCATTGTTCACTCTCTCCAGGAAGCAGAAGGCCATCCGCGTCTTGAACACGCAGCGGGCAGATCCTGTGTAATTGTGCTAGAGTCGATGGCTGTGCATCGGCTTTGTTTTTTAGTTCTAAAGTCGATGGCTGTGCAACGGCTGTACCTTGTGAAATTTTTTTTACTGGCCGATTTTTCTATCGGCCCCCATTATTTCACTGCGCATGTATCGCACATGTTCATCTGATTAGGTGCCCCCCGAGCCGATTCTGCCAGGTAACTGCTGATATCGGCTCTGTGGTTAGCCAGGGCACTATATGTGAACGTCGGCTCTGTTAGGACCAGCGTGGACTTCTTCCAGCTCATCAGCCGACGTAAACCCTGCCCATTAGATCGAAGTTGAACCCAGGCGGAATGCATGGTGAGGATAATTTTGGCCGATAGCTGGAATCGGCCTCCATGTTGATTGCTCAATGAAGGTTTTGCAATGTTCCTTCATAGATCTTTGGGGCCGATCACATGGATCGGCATCGCCACGTTTGTCCATAGATGTTGCTCTTGTTACACGGTCGGGCCGGTGGATAAAACCAGCCTAACCCCGTCCTTCGTTACGTCGATGCGCTCGCGATCGTCCAAATTGATGCCCGAGAGTGGCTCTCGGCCTGATGTCTCCCAAACGTTCATGCCGGCCGTTGAAATCTCGGCGAATCATCCGCATGGACGACTTCTACTTCATCTCCATCCCACTCGTATTAGGCATTGGTGCATCGTGGATGGAATGCAACGATTGGCGTGGATCCAATCTCTCCCTAGTAGGACAGCATAGGTGCTCTTGCTGTCGACAATAAAGAACGTCGTAGGGACGGTTTTCCTTCCTACGGTCAGATCCACGTTCAGAACACCTTGTGCGTCAGATGCTTGGCCGTTGAAATCGCTCAGCGTCACGTTGGTTTTGATCAGATCCGAGCTAGAGCGTCCCAACCGATGTAGCATGGAGTATGGCATAATGTTGACTTGCCGCTCCGGTGTCCACCGGCATCTTGTTGACGAGGCTGCCCATTGATGTAGCCTCGCAAGTACGGGGCCTTCGGATGTATGTAGCTTCTTTCTCGTGGCTTCTCAAAGATAACCGGCCGTGGGCCGCAATCAAGTTGTGCCACGGGTGCTTCGTCTAATCTCGGAGCACTAAACTCCGTTGGAAGGATGAACACCATGTTTGTGCGAGCCGATGTCTCATCATCGGCTTTCTTTTGTCCGGGCGCCACTCTTTCCTTTGTGGCCGACCTTCTTCGTCCGAGGGTTCGCTGAATTTTAGCGGCCAGATCAGGCCGCGCCTTCCTCAACGTGTGCAGGTATAACCTTTCGGCTTCCTCCAAACCACGTAGTCGCTGAACCCTACGCTTTTGGGAACGGCTGAGCCCATCAGGGCACCACCTTGGCCGATGATACTTGTCTTCTTCTTCATCATCGTCCTCTAGTTCCTCGAGATCTTCTACCCGAGCGGACTCAGCGTGCTTGTTCCGAGGCGGGAGAGGCCCTAGACGTTTGAACACGGACACGTTAGCTGCATCCTTCTTCTTTTGCCTACATTACGGGACAGTTGCCGATTGTAGGCAATCGGCTCATTCCTGAATCCCAGCAGTGTCTGAAGAAGGGGCAGTCCCAGTGCCTATCCACGTCGTCTTGCTCTCTCGACTTTTCCTCGGCGTGGCTCTCATATCTCTCCTCGTCGCGATCATGCCAACGATGTCTCCTGGCGTCCCTAGCCAGACGATCCCTTTCATCATCGTCGTTGTATCGTCGGCGTTGGTCATATTGACTCACATACTTGTTAAGGAGATGATCAGAGAGAGGTCGCTGATATCTCACGTTCCTCACTTCTCCCTCTGTGATGTAGCGCTTGCCATCGTGGCGGAGCCGATCGCGTGGAACGGCTTCCTCTGTGTCCTTGCTATGAGAGCAGCTGCCCTCGTCTCCGTCCTTACCGAGTGGTGCCCGGGTCCTACCATGTTGATATTGAACGAGAATCCTGGCTGGCACCCTCCAGGGTAAGTGCACTCCACCATGTTAACGGCGGGGAAGGGGTGTGTGTCGACCTTCATGGCGTACTGGCTGAAAATTAGACGCCCTTGTTCTATTGCCATTTGGACCTGCTGATGCCACACCCTGCAGTCGTTGGTGGCATGGGTGAACGTGTTATGCCACTTGCAGTATGGCTTTCCGTTCAACTCCTGAGCCGTGGGGATCTTGTGGCCTTCGGGTACCTTTAGTCTGCTTCTCCTTAAGTAAGAGGTCGAAAATTTGCTCAGCCTTGGTGACATCGAAGTCAAACCCTCTTGGAGGACCTTGTGGCTTAACCCACTTACGGGACACGGGGCTTGCCCCCGAGTCCATTCAGCCACTGCTACCTCTTGATCTCCCGCGAGCCTTCATCTTCATCCGCCTCAACCGGGACCACCGCACGCTTGAATTTATCCCGGTATACATCCGGGTGGCGCTGTCATATGCGCGACAGCTTCTGCACCATGTGTGCCAGTAAAGGGTAGTATGCTTGGGAGGCCACGTCCTTGATCGGTGATGCGAGACCCACCACCGCCAACTCGACTGCTTCTTTTTCAGTCACATGAGCCGAATAGCATCGGGGCCTAACGGTCCTGAAGCGCTGGACATTTTCTCGACACCTGTTTCTCCGCGCTTCGTCGTACTTGTGCTAGATCGGCAATGCCGGCCTCGGAAGCCTCCGAGTGATACCGCATGTGGAGCTGCTCTTCCAAGCTGCTTCCAAGTCCGGATTGAATCCGGTGGCGGTGAAGTGTACCACCCGAAAGCCGATCCTGTGAGGGACGTGCGAAGAACCTCACACGCAGCTCATCCGACGCCGAGATCGTGCCCAGCTGTGCCAAATATCGGCTCACATGCTCGATGGAGTTGGAACCATCTGATCCACTAAACTTGGAGAAATCAGGGAGCCGATATTTGGGTGGTAGCGGGATCAACTCGTACTCATTGGGGTACGGCTTGGAATAGCCCATTGTCCTCCTTTTCGGCACCATGCCGAACTGGTCTCTTAGGATTGTACTGATTTGATCCGCGGTGCTGGCTGCAGGAGTCGAACCCTGAAGATTCGCCGGGGTGGCATACTTAGCCAGCCATGCTTGCTTTTCCAAATCTGAGCCAACTGCAAGAGCTGAGCTCTGGAGGTTTGTCGGAGTGGCATACTTAGCTAGCCACGTCTGGTTCTCAAGATCTGTTCCCGAAGTTCCTCCTGCTGTTCCGGAAGTCCCTGCTGTTGCAACCTGGTTCGTGAGTGCCCAGTTACTGCAGTCTGGCACGTATGTGCACGTGTATCCGTGAGGGATCTCCTTAGGCGCCTCATGCAAGAACTGATAGTCACTAGGGTCACCACCGATCTTGTAGACGACGTATGCCGATGAATTCGACACTTCTGGTGCTGCCAACGCGAACGGCAGCGGTGGTCGGGACTGGAGTGGAATCTCTCCTTGGTGAGTCCCTAGAGCTGGTCCTGACGGAGAATACTGATGGCTCATGATTTCCTGGATCACCCGAAGAGCGACACGCTCCAAAGTGTTCACCAGGCTCTCAGAATGGCGGTGCAGCGAATGAGCCACCATGAAATTAATCTCCTGACGCAGAGACCTGGTGCGTTCTTCTGACGGGGCGGACAGGTCCACTCCATCGAGCGCGCCTTCAGGTGAGAACCCCTTCCACCTGATGCCGTGTGAGCGGGTTCTCTGGAAAGAGCCGATGAGGTCGGCTTCGAGGATAGCTTTGACCTCGTCATACTTCTTCTTGAGCTCCTCGGTCGGATCCTCGTACGTGATCGGAGTGCCTTCCGCCATCTCGGATGTAGATGGCGATGCGGTTGATGTCGAAGATGGTCCCACCGGGCGTGCCAGAATGTGTTGCGGTCAGAAACCCACCGGCGAGCAGCGACGGGCAACACGGTAGAGCCGGGAGGCTCCCAGGGCTGCGGCTGGCCCTGGTCCCTCCGAGCGACGGCCCGCAAAGACTCCGGCACGCACGTCCGATGCTGATGCAAGGGCGTGCCACCTGACCTATACCTGGTCAGGGAAGGTGTTGGATGTGCCTCGCTTAGTTTCTGCATGGCATACACGTAAACATTAAATACGAGCCTCGATCGGCTCTCGGGTTGTCCTGTGAATCGGCTCAAGGAGCCGATCCACCCATGATCCGTACGAGGTGTACGATCGGATGGTGGTCCCGCTTGATCAAAATAAAGCTAAAACGACCTACTCGATTTAGGGTTTTCACCACATAATCGGAACATCCTACTCGTGATTGAGCCTGGCGGCCACGCACGGTGATCGTAAACCGACCCTAGACAAGGCCTAAAAACCAACACGAAGTTGATCCCCGGAACATCCTGTCTAGGGCTAGCAAACTACACCCTACGCACCACTTGGATCCTTCAACCCGTTTGTAAGGCCTAACCATGCAGATATTAAACTAATCCTTGAAGAACAAGGAGCAATCATAACGGATCAGATCTACTAAACAATGATCAAGCGGGGTGCCGCCCTTACACCTAAGATAGGTGTAAGGACGGCTAGACGTCTAAGGGTTGCACGACGACAGCATATGATACGATGAACAATGCTAACCCTAACACATCTATGATAACTACGTTGCTCGCCATCAAAAAGGCTTCAGCACGAGCAACGCATGAACAGCGAATAAATGGGTGCTGCCTAGATCGCAAGATGCGATCTAGGCAGCATGATGCGTACCCGGAAGAAACCCTCGAGACAAGGGAGTTGGCGATGCGCCTAGATTGGTTTGTGGTGAACGTGATTGTTGTTTATTTCATAAACCCTAGATACATATTTATAGTCCGTAGACTTTCTATCGTGGGAATAATCCCAACCGGGCACAAGCCAAACTCTATCTAAACGACACGTATCCTACTATGTTACAGATACACGGGCAAACTAGCCCAAACTTTGTATGCAAGGCCGATTCATGTATTTCTTCCATATATATTCTTCAAGCCCATCTTCAATCGCGGCCCACCTCTGATCCGGTCAAATTCTGGTGATAACAGGCCCGGAGGAGCGTTCATGGAGGAGGACGCCATCAACGCGGAGAGTGGCGGCTGCCCGGCGCTGCGAGCTCGAGAAGATCGTCCACAGCCGGCCAGGGCGCGAGGGCTGCAACGGAGGTGGGGTCGATATAGGTGGTGGTGGAGGCCTCCTCCTCCCCCAATTCTTCCGCTCCTGAAGGCAGTGGTGGAGGCTCGCCGACATGCCTAGGAGACGCGGGTTCGCTCAGGTTTTCTTCCCCCTCCTCCCTCCACTCTTCATCTCTGTCTATCTCTGGCAGCTCTTACTCTCATTTCTCTACTTTTTTCTGTGGACGAGGGCACAGCTGCAAGGAACGGTGGAGCAGTGGGTGTGACCGTGTGAGTCAAGGATGGCCGCGAGCAGCAGTGCCAGAGGGCGATGGCACGCCCCCTTCTCTCCTCTCCCAGGTCGCCCCCATCCATCTCTGTCTTCTCTCATTCCGACCAAGCTCCAAGGTTCCCTCTCGATCTCTCTCCTCTTATGTGCTAATGGTATTGTTTGCATTTGGTAAATGAATATGTAACTCTGTCAACATGTTTCAACATGCATGTATTGGCTCTAGGATATGATAAGATGAATATGATAGGGTCATATGCCTTTCGGAGTGTTCCTGTGTATATATTTTACCGCTCTCATTGTTCTACAGAAAAGAAAGTTGTTTAAATAGATCCATTTTCTCTTTGATTCAATCTAATATTTTATCCAGTGTTAACATGGTTTATCACGGTTAGTTATGCTTCATTGCGCGATATTTATATGCGCAGGGACAAGAGGGCAAGGATTTTGTTAACACGAGAGAAAACAAAGAGGAATATCAATGTCTCTCGAATATCTCGTTCTTGTGATACTTCTGGGCTCTTTGGCCCATGCCTCTGGCGGTCGACTATCCTAGCAGCGTTTTGTGTATGACCACTGTAAGAATAAGCTGAGAGTTATTTGTCTTGGTGTATTACTTTAGTTCAGCCTTTCCAGCTGCTCCCTATACTCCTATCATGGGAAACGAGGAATCAGGTAATGGAGATACACATTTTTGTGACTTCTTAATTTCCATCACCGAGGCTTGGAACTGAGGATATTTTAGTATGAAATATATTGCTTCACGTATGTAGGGGCAATGAGATGAGGTTGGTTCTACAAGTAATCAGATCTGCAGCTTTAGGTTCGGTTTTGCTATTTGATCTGAGTCCATATTTATTTAGTAAATTATATTGTATCAGTTGTATATGATCTTCGCAGGGAGCAATATTGATGTCTTTCTGCTCTAAAAGATTTAAAAGTGGCATTCCCTTTGGCAATATTGCTATTTCCCCTCTTTGTACCTTTAAAAGTGGCATTCTCTGAGTCTTGCTATTTGTATTTGATCTATAAGGTTCTAGAGAATACTTGGTTTAATACTACATGCTGGACAAGATGATTTCCTTATAATCTACAAGATTGCATTGCTACTTGGTGGTTGTGGTTTTTTTTAACCTTTTCAGAGATAGAAGAAAGTGTGTTCTACAGTTCTACTTGCCACAATTAGTTTATATATATAATAGTACCCTTTGAAGACATGGGTTTTGGAAATATTTGAAGTGTACTACATTGTACTGTAGTAAGTAGAAAACATCTATAAATTCAGTAGCATGCACTGATGGAATTACTGTTGGACTTAATTTGTCTTTTGACTCAGCCACCGAGGTCTTATGTCCTAAGTTTTTGTACTACATAGTATGGTTTGTAAGCAGCAAACAACTATAAATTCAGTAATCATGCACTCACGGATTTACTGGTTGAATTTGTTTAATCTTAATGGAAAATATGCAACATTTGTTTCTGGTTCTTGAAAAAAAGTCTTTTTTGACTCAGTCACTCAGGCCTGATGTCCTAATTTTTTTTACTACATGGTACGGTAGTAATAAGTACCAAACAGCTATATATCCAGTAGTCATGCATTCACGGATTTACTGGTGAACATGATCTGTCATTTAAATCAGGCATGATGTCCTAAGTTTTGCTTCATGTGTTGCAGGTGTTGCCTACACTTCTTGACCGTCTATCAAGGTTCTTAGCAAGCACTTCCTCTCAGATGCTTCCAAGTTACTGATTCCTCTTTATCCAATGCATACAAGATGAATTCTTTTAGCTCCCACTTCAATGATATGCCTCTTAGCCACCTCAATGTTAATTATTGTTTAACGTAGCGATAAGGCTATCCAAGCAAGTAATTCTACATCCTCTTTCTTAGTTAAAATTGAATCTTTATTAAGAAAGAAAATTATGTAATATGTGGGCATCATTTGTACTCATTGTAGCTTGTATCTTTGGTCTTGTTTATTCTGAAATAATTGCATGTGCGATGTAAGGACTAATGGGTATGCATGTCGTGATTTCAGGAATTCAGGCTAAAGAAGCTACAGAATCAGCTTTTAAGGATGGAAAACAGCTATTGGTGAGTGACTTGATCATTAATCTTATTATTTAGTTGCATTTAATGTTCTGCCTTTTATGTCAATGATTTTCTATGCAATATATGACATGAACTAAAGTTTCCTACAGCAGGACTACCATCTGTACCAGGTTCCACATAGATGTTGTTTGTCAGGTGAAAAGGTCCTGGTTTGTTTCTGTTCAGCTGATGGCGAGGGTGAAATTGAGATGACAGGAAGCATGCTTCTCATTACAGAATTATGTGATCACTTTGTACCTACAGAGAAAGCGACCCATACAAAAAAGTACGTCTTTCTGTGCATTCTTATGTTTATTTGTATCTATACTACATTGTTTTAATCGGCGAGCGAGTTCTCATGGCTTGCTGTATGGCGGCCGTGATGCATCGGCGAATTTCACTCGTGCTTTCTCTATTTGCATTCAGATATCACGTATTTATCGTGTACAAGCACACCAATACTTTTCATGTATTCTCTGCTTTCGTATGTCGTATGGTGCTTGTCAGCGATATACCCAATCTCTGACCGTTGCAATTGAATTCTGCTTTCCTTGTTTCACCTTACTGGACATTGCATGCCCTCCCGGTTCCTAATTAAGAATTCCATGTGAATTTCTAATATTCTAGGAAACATAAGTATAACCGAGGTGTTTTCTGCATGTATGCAACAAAATATTTAACAGCCACTGCCGTATGAAACATGCATCAAGCTCAGGCAATGAATTATCTTTTCGAGAATATAGGCAGTGAATTATCATGCAGTCCCGTGCACCTTTCTTAATTCCATTTTCAAAACATTTTTCAGATTCATGTATGGTTTTTCTCATCAAATATCAAGCAGGGCACTGCAAAGAGAATAGAAACCCATCTCCACGGCATGAAGACTGGTGAGCTGGGAAATGCTCCATGTTGAAATTGAAACTTTTGATTCCCGGTTCCTGATACGCCCACTTAGGAGCTGAGCTTGGAGTGATGCGAAGTCTTTCTGCCGTTGATTATTTTCAAGGTGTTCATTTTGCCCCACAGACTGGCTGCGCAGTTTATATGCAAATACCTATGGGAGCCAGCAACTTCAGAGTATTGCTGACTCTGTATCAGTTAGGGTGGCCAGCTACTGGGCCTGTGGTTAATGGAATTATAGTTCTTCTGTACAATTTTTTTGTAAAAAAGCGGGAAATTGACTATAATCATTATGTTTTTTGTTTCATTCTTGAAGTTGTATTTGGGCTATGTATCATTTAGTGTTCAATGGTTTTATATCCAACTTGCGGTAATGTGTTAATGTAGATGGCCACCACGCATCTGGATGCTAACAAGGTGTTTGGTTTATCATTTTGTAACCTCGATCATGGCTTTTATTCGGTTAAACTTGCCCATAATTAGGTTCCGTGACCGACACCATAAAAGAAGCCTCCCGTGCATCGGATATATTATATTATTACACATGGCTTGAATATTGCCTTTTGCCATTTGTGCCGGGGAGCACCAGGTCGAAGGGGTCTCAAAGACCTAACATTAGCCGATTAAAACTTATGGTTATGTGCTATTTTGCGGCTATGATTTCTTGAAATTGCACCATAGAGCGCCGGCATCCTCCCCCTCGCGACAAGATTGGGAGGAGACGAGCGTAGGCTGAAGGTCGGAGGCCCCACTCAAGGAGGCCGTCGGGGCGGCGGCAGCAGCATCTGTGGCAGGGGCAGGGCATGCGGCGGCGGGCCGAGCGCGAGGTGCGGCAGGAGTTCCTGTTGTGGCTGCCTGCCGCGGCAGATGCTGGATATCTTACACGTAGACTTGTTGAAGTAGTTCAACATATTATTGTGCGTAGAAGAGATTGTGGTACTATCCGAGGTATTTCTGTGAGTCCTCAAAATGGGCAAACTGCCGGAATTCCTGCCGTGGCAGCCTGCCGCGGCAGAGGAAACGCCTAATTCTATGCCGCGGCAGAGGACCCGGCTGGGCGAGGCGGTGTCGAGGCGGGACGCTCGAGGCCGGGGCGGGAGCACTTGGGGCCGGCGCTAGGGTGCACGGGGCCGGTGCAAGAGCTCGCGTTGGCGGCGCGGGCGGCGTGCCGAAGAGGTCGTCGAGTCCGCGCGGCGCAGGAGGCGCAAGCGCGGATGACGAAGTTGCATGCTGAACAGGAAAAACCTTCTCATCGAAGACAACATGTCGCGAGACGAGTATTCTTCCAGTGACAGGGTTAAAGCAGCGGTAACTCCGATGGTTAGAGGGATACCCAAGAAAGACACATGCCATGGAACGAGCACTAAGCTTATGTGGAGCAGTGGACGCGCTTTTAGGATAACAAAGACAACCGAAGACACGAAGATCAATGTATGAGGGAGGACGACCGTGGAGGCATGTGTACGGAACATGGGACTTTATGGTTGTACTAGGACAACGATTAAGTAGGTATGTGGCAGTAGCCAGAGCGTCGGCCCAGAGAGGAGCTGGAATGTGAGCCTGGAACATAAGGGTGCGCATAGTATCATTAATGGTACGAATGGCACGCTCGGCTTTACTAATCTGCTGGGAAGTGCATGGGCATAATAGTCGCAGGGCGGTGCCGTGGGTGGTGAGGAGATTATCAACAGTCTCTTGTTGAGGAACTCGGAACCGTTATCTATCTAGAGGGAGCGAATAGTGACACCAAACTGCGTGCGCGTAAGCGAATTTTTTTTCCGAGAGTACGTGGGCAACTTATTAGTTGGGCAACTTATTAAAGCAGCGTCTATTCCTAGAAATTATTTCAAACTTATTAAAACGCCGTGCATAGGTACACTTAAACATTGCGATGAGAGACAAATGTGCAAGTAACGAAATAAGAAATCACAGGCACTTTTCGGTGATGGCAACTGCATTGCCCAAAGGAAAGTGGAAGAGACATCGAGAGCATTACCCAAATGAGAGTACAAGGGCCGTCGAGGGTGTTTCCTCCAACGAAACACGCTGAATACTACTATAGCTCACCATGGGATGGCCATCGAAAGAGCTACACGCTCCCGAGCCTCCAGTATTGAAATAAACAAACGGTTACGATGAGCAACGCGGTAACACGCCCCGTCGGATACTATTGTACTCGATGCAAGAGCTCTGCTCCAACCCTCGGTACTAAAATAAGCCAAACCCTATGGTTAGTCTCCGCCATTTGCGCGATAGCGCAACGGGTATTATTTGAAAGTTATTAAAATGCCGTGCATATGTACACTTAAACATTGCGATGAAAGACAAATGTGCAAGTGATGAAATAAGAAATCGCAACCACTTAACCATAATATTCCTGTGATAGCAAGTGGATTACGCAAAGGAAAGTGGAAGAGATATCGAGAGCATTACCCACATGAAAGTACAAGGGTCGTCGAGTAATGCGATAACACGCACGTCGGATACTATTGTACTCGATGGAAGAGCTCTGCTCCAACCTTCGGTACTAAAATAAGCGAAACCCTATGGTTAGCCTCCGTCATTGCGCGATAGCGCAACGGGTCATCTAGTACAACATGTTGTTATGACGGTAAGGGCAAACACATGCACTCAACCCGCACGACCAGTGTTCGATTCCCAGCGCTACGTCTTCTTTTAGTGCCCGTAAGCTTGTGACCGGTCGAACCGGTGTCCGATTTCCTTCGGGTCAGGTTAAAACCGGTGGTTCGACCGGTTAAGTCCGCTTACCAAACCGGCAGATGTGCCGATTTCATTTTTCGTGGTTGAACTATCAATTCGGTCCGGTTATTTAAAACTATGCCCCTGACCATGTTGTCCCCTTTCCTTCTTCTAGGCCTCATGACGAACACGGTGCGACGGCGAAGATGTCTGCAAGATTGTGGTTGGCGGTAGGTTGAGTGGAGCATTACAGATCGTTCGGGGTGTTGGTTTTGGGGGTCGGGAGAAATCTCTGTCGGCTCATCTAGCGTCGACGCGATGGATCCTTCGGGTGCCGTCGTTTCTTTCTGGAGGGCGTCGGGTGTACCCCCTCTCCACTACCCTCCGCGTAGCAGGGAAAACCCTAGGACTAGTCCGGCAGCAACATCGCCAGCGCCGCTTCCCTTGTTAAATGTGTTGCTTGGTATGCGGTGTTTCGGTGTGCTAGGAACGTGGTGGGACTTCTCCAAAGGGTGCAACGGTTGCAGGTCATCTTCGTTTTCATTGAGCTTCCGGTGTAGGCATTTGTCTCTCTTTTCTTTCTCTGTCTTTTCAACGTGCTCGGTACCAGTGGCGGAGCTACAAGGTAATGACTGGGCGGGCCAATTAAAGGAGAGCTCAAATTTTTTATTGACTAGATAAGAATTTTGGAGGAGAATTAAGTGAAAAATATCAATCATGCCAACAAATATTACATCCGTTCCTAAATACAAAATGTCTTGATCGGTTAAAATAGCCTACCAAAAAATCTTATATTTGGTCGCTCCCGAAGGTAGCATGGGCGACCAACTCCCCGCCCACGAGCCCCGCCTTGTTCCTCGTCCGCTCTCATCGCTGCCAGCAGGTAGCGAGCAAAGCCCACATGGTAGTCGCCGGCGGCCCCTCCTCCCACGCACGCTAGGGTCCCCGGCTAGAGCGGTGTGGCGCTTTGGATAGTGTGATGTTGGCGGCGGGGCGGCAGCCCGGGGCTTCTAGGGCGGTTTCGGCGGTCGTGGTTGCTCTGCGGGCAACACTACGCCCAGAGCGGTAGCGGCCGGGCAACATCTGTGGTACAAGTTGTTGTATGATTTCCCTGCGCTAATAGATCGTATCGAAAGCCAGCAAAAACTTATATTTTGAAACATAGGTATAGTAGCTAGGTAAGAACTTGGAGGGATTTTTTTTGTAAGTGCTAGCCAAGAGCCCAAGATACATGACGTTTTAAACTGACGAACAAAGTTAGATACCTACTAACTACCAAACAAACTTTCTATTCCGTATTTTGAGAAAACCCAACAAGCAGGCAAATCACCGTGTTGTCTGTTGGGTGCTCCTGCTCGCTGGGAGACTGTCCTTCTCGTTGCTCGTTAGCTGGCCTTGCTCTGTTACTGCTAATGGATTAGGCCAGCCAGGGATGCTTGGGTACAAGTATTTATGCATAAATCTTGGGCGGGCCATGGCCCAGTTCGGCCCCTGAGTAGCTCCGTCAGTGCTCGGTACATCATGTGGTTGCTTTATTAATATAGCGGGATGAATGCCTATTCTTAATAATACTCCCTCCATTTGGAAATGTAAGAGCATCTCCAGTCGCGTCCCCCAAACCGTCCCCCAAAGCGATTTGGGGCGCGCCGGACAAAAAAAGCGTTCCAGCCGCGTCCCCCAAAGCCCATTTTTGTCCGGCGCGCCCCGATACGGTGTCCGGCGCCCGAGCCCGTCCCCGTCCCACAGGGGACGCTCCGGGGACGCCGGACACAACGAAAAGCGAGGCGGGCTCCCACATGTCGGCGACTATTTGCATAAACCGTTGGTTCGCGCCTCTTTTCTCATCGCTCCTTCCTTCCCGCGCCTCCCACCCCACCGCCGCCGCTGGATTTCCCGGCCGTTTGGGCGTCTGATCCGTGCTGCGAGTCAGCACCGTTGTCGCGGCCGGGGCTCCCGCCGGTCGTGCCGCCGCCGCCGCGTCGCCGGCGCCTCCCGGAAGGCGCCGTCAAATCCGCCCCACCTCCGCGCACGGAAGGTGCTCGACGACTTGCCGGGTAGGCGCGATTGGTCGCTGTTTGTTGCGTCGTCCGCCTCGGCGCAATTTTAACCATTGATTTTGCTTTAGCCATGGACAGCGACGATGAGATGGTTGCCCCGCTGCCGGAGGACGAGCAAGCGTTCGACGACGACCTGCGGGAGCATTTGCTGATCATCGCGTCCCTCCGGGACATGCTTGACGCTGAGGCGGAGAAGAGGAAGAGGCCGCGCCGCGGAGGATCAAGGCCGGGAAGAAGGAAGTCGAAGCCCCGCAGAGGATGGAGGGGCATGCCATGCTGCACAACGACTACTTCGTCGACGGGGCAACACATGCCGACAATTTTCGGCGCCGGTACGGGGATGAGCAAGGGCCTGTTCATGAATATCCTCCACGGCGTTCGAGAGTTCGACCCCTACTTCAAGCTCAAGCTCGACGCTGTAGGCGTTCTCGGGTTCTCATCCATTCAGAAGTGCACCGCCGCCATGAGGATGCTTGCATACGGAGCACCTGCCGATACACAGGACGACTACCTTCGCATGAGTGAGTCTACTGCCATTGTGTGCATGTACAAGTTTTGCCGAGCTGTGGTGGGAAAGTTTGGCAAATACTACTTGAGAGGGCCAACTGAGGAAGAGACGGCAAGGATCATGGCACAAAATGCTGCCAGAGGATTTCCTGGAATGCTTGGAAGCATCGATTGCATGCACTTGGGCATGGAAGAACTGCCCGTTTGCTTGGCAAGGTATATACAAAGGGCGTCATGGATATTGCAGTGTGGTGCTTGAAGCTGTGGCAGATTATGACCTGTGGATTTGGCATTCTTTCTTTGGCATGGCGGGATCACACAATGACTTCAACGTGTTGCAGCGGTCTCCGGTGTTCAGCAGACTAGTGGAAGGGCATGCTCCACCATGCAACTATGAGATCAATGGCCACCAATATACGAAAGGCTATTATCTAGCCGATGGTATATATCCAAAATGGGCCACTTTTGTCAAAACAATCTCGAATCCATCAGGTCTGAAGAATTCTCACTTTGCTACACGACAGGAGGCTTGCGGGAAGGATGTCGAGCGGGCATTTGGTGTGCTTCAAGCACAATTTGCCATTGTCCGGTACCTTGCTCTAAGCTGGTCTCACGACCAAATGTGGGAGGTGATGCAGGCTTGTGTGATCATGCACAAAATGATCATCGAGGATGACCGCAAGAATCATGTTAGGTCACATGTTGGTCCCTATGAGTGTCAAGGCCCTCTCGCAGAGGTTGATCATGAGTTGCCTGTAGATTTTGCTGATTTTCTCGCCATGCACGCAGAGATCCGTGACAGCAATGTGCATGAGCAACTTCAAGCTGATCTCGTTGAGCATTTGTGGAGGATCAAAGGAAATACCGTGGCACCTTGATGTATCATCTAGCCCTTTTTATTATATTTGATTACTTGTTTTATTATTTATTGTAATTTAATTTGAAAACAATCCTCGAAAACATTTTTTTCATATGCTACATTTGATATAAATGGTTTATGTGTTAAAAAAATTATTTTAAATGTTTGGGGGCGGCGTTTGGGGGACGCGGCTGGGGAGCGACGTCCCCCAAATGCGGCACGAACAAAACACGTCCCCCAAACGCTCAATCCGGCGCGGTTTGGGGGACGGTTTGGGGGACGCGACTGGAGATGCTCTAAGATGTTGAAATATTTTGTTTGGTTTATCCATTTTATTTCGTATTTAGTCTATTTGTATGTGTAAATTCACTCACTTTGATTTGTATCTAGTCTATTTAAAAATAATAAAACATCTTATATTAATTAATGCACAAAGAGTATCTAAAAGTATAATTGTTGCACCCCCATGGGGCTCTCACAGCGATTTCAGCTTCTGGACCGTCGGATCTTTCCATAAGTGCATCTCATCCGTCGATTCTGGTTGCTCCCCACTGGCTAGATCAAGCCATGAAATGGCAAATTGTTACCCGCCTCCGGCTGCATGTGGGCCCCACCTTTTCCGGCCCCGCACGTCAGCCACTACGACTGGGTTCTCTGTCGGTGCACATTGACATCAGGCAGTGGATCTCCACCCCGCAGGGGTATTCTCGGTATTTCAGCCTGGCCCGGTATAAAAGCGAGATCCCAGGGGAAAAAACCCTAGCCGCCTCGTGCCCCCGCTCCGCGCCCGCCCTCCGCGCCCGCCCTCGTCGCCCGCCGCCGCCTCCAGCCACCGCCTCGCCATCCTCCCGGCCATCCTCTGCGCTCGCGCCGCCGCCCCTGCCTCTTCCTCGGCGCCGACGCCGCCTCCTCCTCAGCGCCGCCGCCCCTGCTCTCCTCTCCGCGCCGCCGCCCCTGCTCTCCTCTCCGCGCCGCCTCTACCGACCGCGCGCTTCAGCCGTTGGCGGTCGATTTGCCCCTGCCGTCAGCAGCAGGTACCTCGCATCGGCGCCTTCGCCTCCAATATCTGCTCGACCACTTCACCTCCCCTCTGACCTCCTCTTGTTCCTGACCCAAGCCGCAGCGGAAGTTTCCTGGAGAAGAACCGGCCACGGCTGGATGCGCCGTCAAGGATCCTGTCCTCCGTTCACCGGTAGGCCTCCATTCGTAGGGAGGAGCACATGACTGGCCGCCGATAGGAAGGGAAGGGCAGCAGGGTGCCATGTCTAGAGGAGGCAGAGCTTGACATGGGGGAGCAGGCGAGCGGGATGTGGATGGACGGAGGGGTTCGGCCTCTACCGCCACCGCGCTGAGAAGATACCCACAGTGGCAGCAACCAGTTACAGAGGTTGAGTTTCTTCCCTCTACATTCTTTCCCTTTCCTTGTTCAGAACCCTAATGTTTTGATTGACTAGATTCTAAATCTAGACCATATAATCTGATGTTGCTAAAATATGTTAATCATTAGATTTTTTTTTGACTTTTCTTGGTAATTGTTTTAGCCTAATTTTTTCAAGACAAAAAGAAAAACAAGGAATTGTGATGCACTTGATGTTTTTTAAGTAACGCCCCTCTGTCCAAAAGAGCACATAAATTATATAATCTTTGAATCACGAATTTGCTTTACCATTCACTTGATTACTAGGCTTTTCCTTCATGTGCCTTTTGTTTGTTGACAATTCCTCCAAGAATTTTGTTCTTCAGGACCAAGCTAGATGGGATGAGGAATTCCTGATTTTAGAGAGAGAGCCATGTCATCATCCATGTTATAGAGAGGCACTATGTTTAAAGTATGGGAATGTAAATTATTTCCTTGCAAAGATAGATAGTTCCTCTTATTACGCTATGTTGTTTGTCTACAAAAGGTACCATGTGAATTGGCATCATCATTTGCTTATACCTACAAGCTTTCTATCTAGCTCTATCTAGCAGGTTGCTTGTGATTGGAACCAAATCTGATATGCCCCGGAGTTTGGATAGGACCATTTTAAAAAGAGCTAATTGCTCTCTCTAATTGTATAGTATACAACAACAATTCTAATGCAGTCCCAGTAATCTAACAAGGTACATGACAGTCCCAGTTTGGATAGTTCTTGCAATAGTAGTATTGAAACTATCTTTGAATGAATGGACATTTATGTGATTTTTCCCTTGCAAACATATAAAGATATTTATCTAATTATTCCTGCTTTTTATGATGGTGCTGTGGCATTATTCCATAGTTACACCTCTGGTTTTTGTTTGGCTTTATTAATTTTTATATTCTTCGTCTCATCCTGCTGATCATAAAATGTATGTGATGGCTTTCATATGGTATTTTCGGGCATCCTCCATTTTTAGGGTTGTTCCAGTTTTCTCCTTTGTTGTGCATGGGTCATGGCACAACATTGTTATAGCTGGTTCTACACAGTGCTCAAGCAATTTCATAATTGGCTTGCGCCGTCCAAGGTTTCAAGGTGAATTTCTTACTTTCGTCTTCCTATTGGGAATTTCGGGATAGCTCCTTGATTCCTCCTTTGCGACGCTCGAAAGTAGGAGCAAGGCCTACCGCACCACGGCGTCGAGCCAGCTGTCGGACGAGCGGGGAGAGCGTGAGGGAGAAGTCGGTGTCACCTCCCGCAACCGTCGCACTGGTGAGCCTTTTGTGTATTTTTCACTTTCTGTATATTGTCGTGAACTGTGACCGCCAACAACAAAGAACTGGAGAAGGTCATCTCTGGTAATCATATGGGCTTGACATCCATCACGTGCTCAAAGTATGCACGTGTAAGGCAACAAGGTCTTCAAGGTTGGTTCATGCCAGCTTGATACATGTGGGATATTTGTAACAGATTCATTGTGGGAGTGGTGTTTTGGAACATGGGAGCATATGCTCCCTATATTTTGAAATGCATCTTACACATATTTTAAATTTTAAAAAAATTAAAATAAAAAATTCGCACGTACATCTTCACGTGCTACACGCTCACAAAGTTGTTTCGTAAAAAATGAACTTATCATGTGACGTGTGTAAAAAAGACAAAATTCAGTGCTGAAAACAATGCTTTTCACGGGATAAGTTTTCTCTTTTTTACATAGGCCACAAAAAATATTATTTTTTCGTCAAACTTGACGCATACACATATATTATTGAGATGTACATGTAGAATTTTTTGTCAAAAATTTTCCACACTTCAAAATATATTTTGTTGGTAGAGGGAGCATACGCACCCGGGAGCCGAATTGAATTTTCGATTCATTGTTATTTACTTAATTTAAGTAGATCCAAAATGTTGAACTGTATATGGGTCTCGCGTGTGGTGGTTTCAGCAGACCACAAGTGAAGATTAATTTTGTTGAATTTAGCTGCAATAGCGATGACTCCCATTTGTGCAACTTACACGTTTGATATTAGACTTTCATGTGTAAGCTACCACTAATGATATGTATGAGTAAATTTTTAGGAAAATAATATGTGCTTGATTGTTTGAGACACCCATCAAATAATATGTACAGGTCTCTCAGCTATTTGAGAAGTACTAGATAATTTCAGTTTCTTTTTTATTGATCAAGAGCAGGGTTCTTGTGTTGATCAACAGCAAGGGCAGGAGTCCTTTAGGATGCCAACAAATTATCTCTAGGTAACTTATTAAGATGCATCTGGTACTTTTCAGCTATATCAAATGCATAGCAGCCACTGACTATTTGTCAAATGTTTACATAAGAGTTGATTTATCCTTTTCAGATTTGAATTCTTTGCCTTTATTTATATGCGACACTTAGAAGTGCATATGCTTTAAAAAAATATTGCCTATGCGAGAGAATGAAGTCTGACTCGATTTATTTCGGCTATTTTCAGTTGCTATTTGCTGGTTAGGCTGAGAGTTGATTTATCCTTTTCAGATTTGCATTCTTTGCCTTTATTTATATGCGACACTTAGAAGTGCATATGCTTTAAAAAATATTGCCTATGCGAGAGAATGAAGTCTGACTCGATTTATTTCGGCTATTTTCAGTTGCTATTTGCTGGTTAGGCTGCCTGGTCCTAGATGGTAGGCCAAGAGGTGGAAATGCCAAGAAATTGATGTTAGCCGCAAACAATGAGGACACCTACAGGGGGGGCGAGGAGGTTAGATTCTGGTTGGCCAAATATAGTGTCTCTGCATGTGATTATACATGGTTTCTGAAGCAAGTTCATTGGTTTGGTCTGAAGAAAAATATCTTTTGTCACATTTGTGCAAAGCCCTTTTTCAGCATTTCTGAGGATGTGAAATTATGTTTCCATCCTGATATTTGTCACACACAAATTTCTCAATTTGCATGAGTAGATCTAATCAAGTTGTATCAGGCTTTATCACACCTTTTATATGGAGGGTACCATTGATCCTATATAGAAAATTTCCTTTACCTAATCACATGTGGAGTGTAGACTGATGTTGCCTCAGAAAAAGATGAGGATATCGAGCCAAGGTGTATAGCCCGCTCATTTGCTTATAAGGTATTTCCTGTCCATCATTGTGTGTCAGCCATAACATTAAGCACAGTAAAGCTTGAGTAAACGATTTGGTACAGTTTTAAAAACGACAATTTTGTTTCGACAATTTGAAGTATTACCAAAATGTTATTCTGCTGCTTCTTTCATAGCTCGTCAGCTTCAATGATTTGAAACTCTGCATATACCAAACGCTCTTCCTGATCTTTAGTTGTCACTTTCTGTTTTTTAAATATCATTGTCGACTCTATTGCAGTCACTTCAGCATGTAGCATAAGTAAATAGTGATATTAGACGTATTGAATCTTACATGTTCGATCCATCAGATTGTTCTACAATTGCATTTTTGAATTTTGCATGCTGTGCTTTTTTTCACAAATTTTATAACTGACAATTGATTAATCCAGATGAACCAATAGTTGAGTTTGTTGTACTAAATTTCTTGTGCATTCTATTTTGATGAAAAAATTACAAGAAGTTTATTCATAAAAACTAAATTATAGTGTATTATTATAACTGTTGATGGTTATTTCCCTCGCAGTAAAAGTTCTCATCAGCTTCTTTATTCGATGAAACATGGCCAAGTGAGAGGACGAGTTCAATACTTCAACAGCCACTGGCTATTTGATAAAACGCGGGTACTGAATGTTCTCTTTCCGCTATCTTTCTCCATATATTTCTGATATTTTTCCTTGATATATTCTCGATTCTCTAATTGTCCATCGCTGCTTTCGTTGGTTCGTTCGTGCTGAGTGCATTCTGCTTAGCCTTCTCTATATCAATAGAGTACTCTGTCGGGTACCAAATTGTGGGTATATATATTTGATGGTATTCATGGAGCACGAATGCATTAAAACTTTTCCTTGATTGCTTACTAGCTGATGGAAGGGAAGCACATGGAGGCCTCAGGCTATTGCAATGCTACATGACAACGACTGGAGTTCATCGCCAAGGTAACTCGTCTCCCTGGCTTCCCTGGCATTGAATTTATTAGAAATTTGCAGATGCGGACCTGTAGCTATTATGATTGAACATTATGACATTTCAAAATTTATTTGTAGTAGCTGACAATGCTAAAATGTAAGTATGATTTCAAAAGTGTTTCGATTCACATGTACAAAGATTCACCTTTTCGCTGCCTTCACGAGTGGAGTAGCCTTCTAGCAAGTAACTAAGATCTTCTATGTTGGAGTGAAAATTGTCGAGCTATATCCACTAAAAGTATATTGCAACATAATCTTATGCTTATATATTCCTTTTTTGCTGCTCAGGGCAGGCTACTTTTTTATTTTGGTTCAAACAAGCTTCTCCCAGCCACGGTTGATCCACTAAATTTTATCAAATGTGAGATGCCAGTTACTAATAATTATAAACTTTAGTGATTAGATAAAACACAGATAAATGGCCTTTTCTTTCTCTAGAAAAATGATTTGATTGCATAGTAGCAACTCACTGTGTGACTTGTATTCTTGAGTACTCAGACTGCATCTACATTATCTCCATTTATCGCATCCTATAAACTGAAGTGCCTGTATTGCATTTTAAACTACTTGATTCATGTACAAAACATTGAAGTTTTTATTTTGGGTTGCGCACTTTATTCAGCACCTCATGGCAATAGTCTATCTCTTTAATCTTTATGAGCTAAGTCATGACTTGAAGATTCCAAAGGTGATATTATGTGCATCAACATATAATAATGTCACTTTGTTTTTTAATAATTTCTTGGGTAAGAGTGCAGATTCTTAGGATATCACATTTATGTCCTATATTTACAGGAGGCAGAATCTTCAGGACACGCTTGGTGTCTGGAAATACGCGACCATCGGTGATTCTTTCCATTGATAGGGGAGGACCAGATCTTTTGCCTTACCAGGTATCTTATAGAGTTATTTGGCAATGTATATGTTCATTTAGTTTAGTTACTAAAGAGCTTTCAGTGTGTGCTAGAAACCATTTTTTTACATATAATTATGTATACAACTTTGGTGGCAACTGAGAAGTGGCACTAATATACCTTTGTCATTGGCCGCGATCTGCTGCTTGGTTGCAGTTTGGTCCTAGCATGTTTCAAGTGCAGTGGTCTGTATTTGTGGTTCCCTTTTTCATTTCAGTTCTGATATATTTTTGATTATCCTTCCTTAACCATGAAATAGTTTGTTGCCTATATTTATAGTCTGGAGTGTTGCAGCTATGGACACTTTTAGTAGTACGTATGTGTTTTTTAACTGTGCATATATATTGAATTTATAGTTTATTAGATCCCTGTATGATTTAATGTAGGTTTATAAAACCCTGTTCGATTTTTTGTTTACTTGTTTCATCGCCTATCCTTGAAGGAGCTCAATGGTATACGCTGTAATGAAAAAAATCCCTAAGTGACACTGACACAAATATAGACATCCATTACTATAGCTACATAAGATAGATAATGGAGCCAAGTTGATCGGTAATCAGCACACCTATCCAAGTATGTTTTGCCTAAAGATAGTATGGCACCAACCTACCATCAAGATACAGGTTCTCGGGATCTGCAGTGCCCATACAATAAAGTAACCTTTAGTGGCTAGATCAGAAACCCAATTCGCCAAATCGAATATGGAAAAGAAGAGGTGTGCTTCGGTGCGCACCCTCTCCAAACTCGCGACTTATCGCCGAAGGGGTACGGTGGTCCCGATTTTGTTTTTTTTTGTGCTGCCCGCCGAAACCCATATCCAAGCCCAGTGCAAGACTCGTATGGATATACAGGGCCTGGGCGTATCTATACGGACGACCCCACGTGGGTGGATCCCACGTGCTAAGCTAATCACCGTGATTAGCTCCCATTGCATGCATCGGTTTCATCGGCACTGGAGATCTGATCGAGCTATTCCACGCCGTCGCTAGGTTAAACGCAAGCGGTTGTTGCCGGCCCGGCCGTCGGCGGTTGTTGCCGGCACGTCCGTCGCCGCCGGTGGTTGTTTCGCATCTCCACGCCGCCGACCGCGCGCGAAGCCCCCCCGCAGATCGACGACCTTGGAAAGGCGCGCCACCGGCTCGGCATCTTCCCCGCTAGGGTTTAAAATTACAGGTACCATGACTTCATCTTGTAGCATAGTAAGAGGACGCAATTATGCCGGTTTTTCAATTCTATTTATGGTTCAATACTACAGAATATGGAGAACTCTATATCTGGTATGATTGAGGAACAAAACGAGTACGTCGGCTATAATTCCGATGACTCTGAAATGGAGGAAAATTTGCAGCACGAAGCCGGCTGGAGCAAAGACGAGTTTGATGTGAGCCACTATTTTTCATTTCGATTACCAGCGAGTCCAAGCATCATCAAATTATATATGGTTCCTCATGTCATAATTTATGCAGATTGCGTACGATGAATTTGATAATGATGACAACCATGGTGAACACACAGACGATCAAAATGATGAGAACCATGGTGAACACACAGACAGTCTAAATACTAGTGAGGTATGTGTAGTGACTCATACAATGACATAAAATGATGCATGAAATGATGGCAACAGTTAAATTTACGGTTACTAAATTTCGCAATGCATTAATAAATTTCAGGCACAATTTGACACGCAGCTTGAGTACGACTATTACGGTGAATCTGACTTGGACACGGGCCACACTGATGATGTGGAAGGTGCATCAGTTCCTGAGGATTCTGTTGACATGAGCCAGGTTGTTATCTCTTTTTTATCAGTCTTATATAGCTGGAACACATAAATTTATAGTTTTAATTAATGCCTACGTTTTCTACTTGCAGGCGACGCCAGGCGCTAGTCAGCCTGAGAAACCACAGAAAGGTAGCAATGGCAATGAATATCCTGATAGTGATCGGGATTTATACTGGATGATAAAAGAGATGACTTTTATTTCTGAAGTAGCAGCATATTCTTTCTACAACAGATATGCTAAAGATTATGGGTTCAGCGTCCGGTTTGACCAGGTTAAGCGGTTTGATGATGGATTAATTCGGTTAAGGCGTTTTGTATGTTCCAGACAGGGCAGACGTCCCAAAAACCAACTGACCACGGAAGGCCGTGTATATAGGCACAGACCTGAGTCTCGCTGCGGCTGCAAGGCACGTTTGGTGGTCAATTTTGATGGAAGAACTGGTTTCTGGGTTGTTGAAGATTTTCGTGACAAACATAACC
Source organism: Lolium rigidum (assembly GCF_022539505.1). NCBI lineage: Eukaryota > Viridiplantae > Streptophyta > Magnoliopsida > Poales > Poaceae > Lolium > Lolium rigidum. The sequence continues at coordinate 77,112,472 of NC_061509.1, read as the reverse complement.
ATGACCCAGCTGAACCATGTCAGACTACGTTTCTTCGGTCCCATAGGACGATCAACGACGCGCAGAGATCTGAGATATTATCAATGGGATCCATGGGGATCAGGAAGCACCTCATTATGAGAAAATTCATTGCAGGCTCCGGTTCATTTGCTGGTGTTGGATTCACAAGAAAGGATTTGTACAACATGTGCTCTAGGGAGAGGAGGAGGCTGCTTTTCGACGGTGACGCTACCACAGCCATCCGCATTATGTCAAAGAGGAAAAAGACGGACCCTGAATTTTTCTTTGAATATGACGTTGATGAAAAAGGCCGTCTGAAGCACATGTTCTGGTGTGATTCCCAGTCATGTAGGGATTACCAGGACTACGGAGATGTGCTGGTGTTTGATAGCACATACAAGATGAATAAATATAAGATGCCATTTGTTCCTTTTGTGGGCTTGAACAACCACCGTAGGAAAACGGTTTTTGGGTGTGCCATCCTTTCAAGTGAGAATGAACAAACATATGTTTGGCTTCTAAAGACTTTCCTCAAAGCGATGTGTCAACGAAGCCAAAGGCAGTAATCACGGATGCAGATGCCGCGATGATCGCCGCAATCGGCGAAGTATTTTCTCGGTGTGCCGCATCGCATCCGCAGCTTCCACATTGAAAAAAATATGGAGATGCATCTACCTAACAAGTCACCGAACGAGTTCAGGACTCTTTGTATTACACCACCTCAGAGCAAGTATTTGAGGAGCGATGGCATGCATTTTACAGAAAATGGCAATCCCCAAAAACCAGAACATGGATGAAGAGGATGTACACCAAGAGGAAACTTTGGGCTGCAGCGTATCTCTCTAAAGGATTCTGGCTGGGTATGAAAAGTAACCAGCGGAGCGAAAGTTTAAACTCTTGTCTGCACCTGCACCTAGATGGGGAAATGACAATTGTTGATATGATGATGCACTACGACATAGCAATTGTCCGTCTCCGTGAGAACGAAGCCCACGACGACTGCACGACTTCACAGACTACACCAGTGGAAATTACTAATTTCAGAGAACTAGAGGTTGCTGCTGCAAAAATCTTCACTCCTGCTGTGTTCTATATTATTCAAGGTGAGCTTTCAAAGATCGGCGGCATAGAGATCTTAGAAAAAATGCAGGCAGGAGACTCAAACATCTTCATTGTGGCATGGAGGAATCATGTAAGGACCAGGTTCTACGTGGAATATAGACCCAAGGAGGCAGAAATTATAAGGTGCAATCTGTCAAAGGATGATTAGAAAGGGGATCCCTTGCAAGCACATACTCGCATGTGCTGCATTTCTTGAAATTTACTGAAATTCCACAATGTTGTGCTCTACGACGATTCACAAAAAATGCCAGAGTTAGGGTTGCCGGCTAAACGCACCAGCGACATGTTTGGGTGGGGTTGGTCCGGGGCGAGAGGAGCGGATGAAATACAGCAGGATGAATATTAAGGTATCACATGCTATGCATATTGCATTAAACAATTCAGAGGAATATGATCTGCTGAACAGTACCATTGATGGCATAATTTCTAGAAGAGAGGGGTATGCTAAAGGTAAAGCATATGGTCCCCTCGGGTCGGTGCATGAAAATGAAGATGCTAGTGGACCATGCGATATTGTTGTTGGTGATCCTTTGAAAGTGTCCACTAAGGGTGCACCTAGGCAAGAAGCGCAGAAATCTCCAATGACTAAAAATGGAAGACCACTAGGACACAAGGAACGCGAGGGTGCAGGTGTGCGGGGCATGCCAAGGAGAAGGGCATAACAGAAGAAACCCAATATGCATATTTCATCCGAAGTAAGTTTTTCTCGCCATTTTGTTTCATATACTTTAAAAGATTCATATGAGTTGTTGTGTAATTTTATGTCCGTGAACATGTGCAGGAATGTGCTCGCAACAGGAAGGGTAGTTCTTTCATAGTTATCTAAAGGGCAGTAAATTTCCTTAATTATGAATGGGACGACTATAGCTTTGTATTTGATGGAGTTGTTAATGTTTGCAACGTATCGATGTTTTTATTTTGTACTCGATGTTCTTAATTCTGTGGTGTTCTTTTGTAAAAATGGCAAAAGACATTATATATTGTGAAGTAGGCATTTCCTTATAATCATCATAGCATGCATGTACAAAGATAAAAATAATTGCATACTTTCGATAATGGGAAATAAAATCAATGTTACAAAATTTTGTAGATAATCTTAACCGAATAAATATTGTTTACAACCGAAGACAATTAAAAATTCAATATTACATGTGTCCGGAAACCTTCGCGGGAGCAAACCGAACAGATCACACTATCAAATTTATATTTTCCTGGTCTTTGCTAGCAATCTCACTTTGTTTTTCACCCTGTCAAGAATGTTGTGTGGTGATAAAACAATGTTTGCAACTGTACTTTCTCTCGATTCATCGACTGTGGCATGCCAAAACATTATAAGGTGTTATACACATGGCTTGTTAACATTGTTAAAATTAACCGAGTGCATGGAACATAGTATAGCCAACCTGAGAAACCGGGCAAGTCATCCGATCTCCGTCCCGATGCTCCATACATTGCAATGCCCATAATCCGCATGAATTGCTGGTATATAATGTGACAAAATTTAAAAGTGTCCGCATATACAAAACCGACTTTCTTTATGTGTAATGCAATATAGGTACTTACGTATCGGTTTTCTTAGGGATGTCATAGCTTTTAATAGGCCATTCTTTGACATCAGGATATTCTGTGTCACAAGTATTGTTTGCTTCTTGTATGTCCCGTGAAATTTGCCCAATCTACGAAACAACAAATATATTACTGCTACGTACATGAGAAAGTACACAAAGACATGTATGTAGAGAGTGTAATACCAAGTCTTCCACAACTGATTTTGACACCCCTAAACCAAACAGAGGATCAAGGACCTGGAATTCCTTCTTCTTTGTATGCATGACAACAGTTACGTAATGAGTTTTCCATATGTCCAAAGGCGAAAAATGTCTACAAGAGAAGGAAAAAACTTTGTCAATTATCATATTATTTTATTCTAATTTCGCATGAAACATTGAAAGAAACTCGTCGTTACCTTCTCACGCTTGAAATATTCATCCATAACCCTACCTAAGGCTCCTGGTCTTGTAACTACCTCATCTATATTTCTAATATTGTATTTTTTTCTCGTATTGTTTTTCTCGCTTGTTCAAGGAGATAGTTTGTCCTCCACGCAGGACATAACATTCGATCGGACCCAACACGGAGAGACAAATACCCAATAGCAGCATCAATAATCTGATAGCAACAACAATATTTTCAAATTCAAATAGTTTAATTACGAGTATAACGCAAACTTTTGGTTTTGAAGACTTACATCATCAGATAGCCATTCGTGCGCAAGAACGACGGTAAGCTTTTCTAAAGACAAGCTGGCGCCATATTCATTCTTGTACACTCCTTTAGATTCTTCTTTTGGTAGCTTGGATATTGTTTTAACATATAAAGTGGCAGCTTCTATTTCCTGCTGTGTTGGTACTGCCGAAGATACCCCAACTTCATGTTCCGCAAAACAACCCCGATGCACATAATAGTAATAACATATGTGTTACAGAGTTGCAGCATCATTTATTTGCCAACAAAGAAATAACGAATAAATGGTGTAACCTTTCTTTACACGGCTTTGACGTTTTGCTCTAGGTTTCGCGACCACATATGGTGATCCATATTTTTGATTCGTCGTCCGTTTCCTTTTCCCTCCAACTTGTACCGCCGCTGCGTTTCTCCTTCTACCATTACTATTTGCACACTTTGTTGTATTGCCCTTCTTCCTACTAGCCTCTCGTCCCATTGTTTCAACACTATGAGTACTCATAACTTCATGTTCACCGTCATGTAGGTCATCCTTCTGTCCAGCATTCACCTTGGTGGTAGATCTTGCGAAAATGTCATCCGGTATACGTATATCCGAGGATGATGCCGGTTTTGTGGTATCATTTAAGATAAAAGGATTATCTTGTGTACCCTCCGTGTTACCGAGGTTTCCTGGTGTGACGTACACATTATCTCCTGCCTCCGGCACCCCATTATGCTTAGGAGGTGTGACAAACTTACCGTAAGTCTTTGTTAAATTGCTAATTAAAGCATCTAACTCGTCGAACTGTTCTTGTACATGAATTCTTTCTTAGATGAATCATCGATGTGAATAGAAGTGTCTTCTTCCTCATCTCCTCCTTTATCTGACTCTGATCCTTCAACCGGTTTGTACATGACACCATTCTTATTTAGCATTTTTAGGACTTCCTGCAAAACAAGTAGTACCATAATTATTCATTACTGATAATGTAATACTTTCGTGTTCGTAAAATGTATGGCTCCTCACCTCTGCACATCTCTTTGGTACAAGTGCTAATTGTGTGTCAATGTGATCCGTCAGTTCCTTCTTCAAACTTTCCAATAGTATGTCCTTGTTACTACGCCTATGTCTCGAACGTGTCGAACGTGACTGTTCACCATTCTGCGATGTGTTCTGCTTTGTTTGCGCACTGACATTGGCTTGAGGTGTAAGATCATTAATAATCTGCATGTCAAATTAGAAAACAAATGGAATAAATTAATATAACAACACAACGTCGACTATGATATAATGTAGCTAGAAGTAGTGATAAAACAAAAAAAACCTTCACTTTGCCTCTCCCACGACCATTTGCATAGTCGTACTGCGACCTCCTTTCTGCTTCCGCTTCAGTCCAGTTTTTCATTAGTGGCCTAATAGACTTGTGTGGAATATATGTAGGATCATCCACGACTACCACCTTTTCCCAGTATAGTAGCTACAAACAACACATTTTAAATGAAATAAGTTTCAAATTGTCACATACATCAAATATAGTGCTAATCATGTTTGCATACCCGAGTGAGACAAAGATTTCCAACCGGCCATCCCCTACCTTTTGCTGCTGATCTTGTGTAAGCGGACAAATTATCAAGGAGGTAGCGCAATGTGAAGTGATTCCAGTTAATTTGAAATATTCTAGGAACATCCTCCACTAAACAAGTAGTGATCTCTATCGACTCGTTTTTGGGCCGGATGGCGCCAGAACCGTGCCAATTAGCACAAGCACCGCTTTCCGCACAAAGTCATCATCGGAAGCTTTCTCTCTCTGTATGTCAGCAATCAAGTCGAAAATAACTAGATTTCCACTAGACTTGCTGAGATAACTAGGCGGTATTTTCCTTCTACTTGTTAGACATTCTTGATCAATTATATCAAAAGCGAAAAAACACTCATTACGTAGACCATAAATGCATTCTATGTCTACAGAGGTTGCAGTTATCGCTCCTGCCTTGTCTTGTACGACGAATGTCTCAGTTTTAGGATCATATAGCTCTATCATAAATCTAATCATATTTGTGCGCGTGGCGAAGGCTGGCAGTTGCAACATCGTCCGCAAACTAGTAGCGCTAAACCTCGCACGTTGAGGTCCCGAGAAAGTGGCTACGAGATCCGTCCACAATGTGTAGTCACAATAGACCGGGCCATCTAATTCATCCATTCTCGCAAATAACATATACAAACAACAATTATTGCCGACATAGAAAATCTCCTAACCATCTACAGCGTAAATGTCAACCTAAAACTTACACGTCCGGCAAAGAATGAAGGTTTAGATCAAGCACACTGTAGATCAAGTGGGCGAAAGGATCGATGATAAACGAGATTGCAAACGCGCGCACCTGGAAGGCTGGAACACGGATGTTGCCGTCGTTAGATTGAGTTGTAGGCTCCGCCGACGAAAGGACTCCTATCTTCTCCAGACGGCGATGGAAGGCGACGTTGACTTGAAGAAGAAATCGTGGGTAGTTACACGTTGTGCGTCGGACGTGCCGCTAACTAGGGCATCTGCTGTTAATACTATAATTAGGCAAGCTCTCGATGGATATCTGGGCCAGCCCGTTAGTACCCAGCCCATACACGGAGGCCACTCTATGCATGTGATAAGACACTGCTTTGCATTCGGCAGACGCATCGATAACTTACTTCTCCCTCTCTCTTTTGGAGCAACAATATATACACGTTCAAAGGTGCTGATCACCTACAAGCATACCATGGTTCCGCATGGCACCACACAACAATGGCTTGTAGCTAGTACGACGGTGCAAAATATTTTTTAATTACGATTTCAATTGTTTGTAACGAAGAATTTTTTAAAAAATATGGTCTTTTTTGCACATTACTAGATCTGCAATGCACATAATTGACATATCTATAGTGCCACCTGTCGAGTGGGGCATCAACAAATTTCACAATGCTACAACCCTCATACAACACTTGTAGAGAAATAAGCTGGATATAATTAATAAGCATTCACGATCGAACTCTTCACACATTGTCATAAAAGTGAGAAACCATTAAAAATGACATAAATTTGCACCATACTAAAAGTGTACCAACGGACATGACATAAACAAAAAAAATTAGATAGCTATAGTAGTCTTCACGAGCGAAGTCTGAACCGGGCTGCTCTCACACACGATCAAGCATAATCTTCGGACCACCTTCTCCTTGCTTACGGAACAGAACACGTATTTCTGATTTTTCTTCATGCCATTCTGCCTCACCACATCCATCTAGTGTGATGTTATCATGGCACCTCCTTTTGGTACTCCTTTCACCGTTGACATGTTCATCACCATCGTAACTTCTGTAACATTGGCACCTGGAGAGTAGAGCTTTATTGTTGCTGGTAGCTGAATATTGGGCGAGAATGTGCTTGAGGGTGAACCTCCTTGAGAAGTACTACACATAAATTTGACAGTCAATTATCGGCATATCTTGGTTAGTAGTAAGAAATGATGGAAATCAAAATTAATTACCATCTTTGCTTTATTCTACACGATGTGTAATTTCCTGATGGTGCACACGTACAATGGAATTACTGGTAGGGTTTTCGCAACTAGTCGTTCGAGTGCATCAAAATCGTCATAATTCATCTTAACTCGATTTGCATACTCTATGAAAGCTTCAAAATCATACTCTTCCTCTTCTCCAGGACCTACATGTAATATTAAAAAACATAAGGGACATCAATTAATTCTAAATTAAGTTGTTCATAACACTGTGTTCTCATTGAGTGCCATAAACATACTTACCCCTTATAATAGGCCTTTTCCTCCAATTCGGTAAAGCACGAAGTCGGGCAGGCGTAGCAAGGAATGGCTGATCAATGTCAATGTTCTCATATGTCATATATGTACGATCAAATTAACCACTAGATCTAATTAAGTCGGCCGATATTTTTTTCCCAAGCGACCCAACAAAGGGAAGTAAGATTAGACGACCAGATCTAACTTGGGCAGATCAAAGTAAAGACGATCTACCGCGTCTACATATGTTGTCAGGCAAGAGTTCATAAAAAAATTAGGTGCATGGCACGAGGTGAGCGAACTATACTTACATCCATGGCGATGAGATCCGAGTCAGCTCGTAACCAACGTCTTCGAGGATGCAGTCGGCGTCCAATCGTAGATCAGAGGAGGCGTTGAGGAGATAGATCGTTTGGGAATTAGATTTGAGGATTAGTACGGCAGTTAAATACCTAAATAAAAGGCTGGGCCGGGATGGGCCTCAATTGCGGCCCACGAGGAGCATAAAGAAGCATACCACAAACGAAAAGATGGATCCCTCGGCCCGTTATCTCATCAGCATCTCCATCCTGCCTCCACCTACAGGTCGCCGACGCCATGGTGATTTCGGCTATGGACGACATCGACCGCGTCGAACCCATGCACAACTCATCGGATGAGGTATGATTCTAAGTTAACGTCTTCATCTCATGGGATTCTAAATATCTCACTAGTAGGAAAACCCTTATAGGCGAAGCTTAGTTCTGTGGCGCACCGTTTTGAGTGCGCCACAGAAACTTATTTTGTGGCGCACAAAGCTCGATGCGCCACAGAAATAGCTTAATTTTGTGGCGCAGCAGCCGACCATGCGCCACAAAAACTTGGCGGGCCCTACAACCTGTCACCCCCAATTATCAGTGTACGTATTTCTGTGGCGCACTCGGTGCGCTGCGCCACGAAGTCATCGTTTCTGTGGCGCACTTGCTTTGGTGCGCCACAGAAGTAGTTGATTCTGTGGCGCACTTGTTCTGGTGCGCCACAGAACTAAGGGAACTTAGCTATATCATCCCGTGCCCTCCCCCGCCCACGCCTGTTCACCTCGATCTGATCCGTACCGCGCGCCTCTCCCCTCTCCCCTCTCCTCACCGCGCGCCGCCATGGTCGTCGCCATCGCCGTCGCCGTCGCCGCCGCCTTCCTACGCGAGGGCCGCCTGCCGCCACGCTCCTCCCATCCCCGCCACCTGTAGCACAAGCTGCCGCTATGGCGAGGAGGGGCCGCTGCGAGGAGGGGCCGCCGTCGCGTCAAGGTGGAGGAGCCGCCGCGACCTCCACCCTTGCCGTCGTCGTCGGTGAGCTCCTCCACAACTGTTGTTGTCGTCGGTGAGCTCCCTCCCTCTTCCTCCCCTCCCCTCCCTCTTCCTCCCCCGCACGAGCACAACGTGCTCGACGAAATGCTCGCTCTGGATGTATTGCTGCTGTTGCTCTGGATGCATTGCCCCTAATCGTTTTACTTCATATGGTGTTCATATGCATTGCTGCTGCTGCTAGTGATGCTTATTGGAGTGTTCTATATGTTGTTCTGAACCTGTACAATGTGACAATGAAATTGTTCTGAACCGTACCTGTATATGGTGTTCACATGCATTGCTGCTGCTGCTAGTGATGCTTATAGAAAGATGTGACAATGAAATTGTCTATGCTTATAGAAATTGGAGTGTTCTACATGCTTATAGAAATTGTCTATGCCTCTGCCTCTGCCTCTCTGTACTTGTTCTATAAATCCTTGTCCGAACCTCGTACAAGGTAATGAAGACTTGCTCACTTGGTATTGCTTGCTAGTTGGACATTTGGTTGGTTTTGATGCTACTTGGTTCATTTAAATGCATGAAATGCTACTATGGTATGCTACTCGTGGTATCCTTGTGAAGAAAATGATGGATTCTTGTGAGCTTATGGTATGCTACTATGCTACCGTGGTATCCTGGTTGCCTCCTTAATTGATGCCCTATGATCCAAATTACTATATTATTGGATTGAGTGTTATGGCTACTCGCTTGTTTGCTCTCCAAATTACCAAGTGATGAATATATAATCCCTTTGGAGCATCTGCCCCATGCTATATATGTGTATTTGACCATGCTTATGATGGATTTCTTTTAAGGACTCTAGCTAGATTAGAGGGGAAAAGTTGCTGCTTTGTTGCCTATGATAATGGATCATCAAATGTTTCCCTTTGTCCCCGGTTGCCTCCTTAATTGATGCCTTATGATCCAAATGACCCAAGTCCCTTGCATGATCCCATTTGTCCCTAATGTTGCTTAAGATGAATAAATTCCCTCTAATCACCATTTGGAGATCAAGACTAGTTCTTGATTTCCATTAGCTAGACTCCAATATTAAAAATTTCTCCCAAATATGGAGACAAACATTTTAACATTACCCCAATTGATGCCTTTGTCCCTGGTTGCCTCCTTAATTGATGCCTTATGATCTATTTCTTGTTGGCTTTGATGAAAATAGAGATATCCACGGTAGGGGATCATGTAAATGAATGCCACCGTGGTATCCTTTGAAGAAAAAGGGTCTGTTTCGATGGTTTTAAAAGGCTAGGTGGTGCTAGGTGATTAAGTTGGCTACCAAGACTTGTCTCATCCGGTTAGCTGGGATATGCTATGTGTTGTTGCTTGTTTAGGCATATCTATCACTTACTTGGATTTACTCGGTTCTTGATTGGCCTCTCTTTTGCCGGCATCACTTGGTCTATATACCAAGTGATGAATAATCCCTTTGGAGCATCTCGCTCCATGCATGCTATGTGTGTTTGTGCATCTTGACTTATGTCACCATGGTTGCTGGTTTGGTGGTGTTTTTGTACTTGTCGATGATTAGATGGTTGGTCGATCACTCGTACACTCGGGGGTGGAGCAAGTGAGGCTTGGTGTGATGGCACAAATATCAATATCTTGTGCATCCTACCTGGCCTCACTTACTCCATCCCTGGATGTTAATATTTGTTTCGACCAACAAAGTATGAGGCATTCCATTTAGTTGATACCACTTGGCTCTTTCTTCCATTTTAGTGCCAATGATTAGAATGTTCGGTCAACTGTACACTCGGGTGTCGCTAGTGAGCCCGGTGTGATGGCACAAATATCAATCTCTTGTGCATCCTACCTGGCCTCACTAACGCCATCCCGGGATGTTCATATTTGTTTCGACCAACAAAGTATGAGGCATTCCATTTAGTTCATACTAGCTACTTCTTAATTGCATTGGCCTTTCTTCCATTTTAGTGCCGATGATTAGAATGTTTGGTCACCTATACGCCGCAATATACTTTGTAGACGAGCCCCCTTTCCCGGCCGCCGTTCCGTGAACGAGTCCTTGATGAGACAACAACGCCGACATGCCTCTCCGGCGCAGCACCACTTTTCTTCTCTCGCCGTCCAGTACGTGAACGAGTCCTTAATGCCAAGACGGTGCCAGCCTCCCTAGCATCATGCCGACCCCCGTTGTCGCGCTTCAGGCCGTGTCGATCATGCGCCCTGCACTCTTCGCCTTCTTGCCCGGTGAACGAATAGACTAATCGTTGGAATAAGGAAGCCGATGACGGCCGATCGCAATTTAATCTTGCGACCGGCTGTCATCGGTTTCCTTATTCCAACGATCAGCCTATTGGTTCACCGGGCAAGAAGGCGAATAGTGCAGGGCGCGGGACACACGGCTTGAAGCGCGGCAACACGGCCCGGCATAATGCTGGGCAGGCCGGCACGGTCTTTGCATCAAGGACTCGTTCACTGGACAGCGAGGGACCGGCGTGGTTCTCGCGCCGGAGATGCAGATCGGCGTTGTTGTGTCGTCAAGCACCCGTTGACGGAACGCCGACCGGGGAAAGGGGCCCTTCTGCAAAGTATTTGTGTTGACCAACAATGTATGAGGCACATATTCTATTTTGTCATTCCATTTGCTTTGAGATTTTCAAAATGCCGATGATTAAAATGTTTGGTCACCCTACACTCGGGGTGGCGTAAGTGAGCCTGGTAAGATAGCACAAATATCAATCTCTTGTGCATCCTACCTGGCCTCGCTTACACCATCCCTAAATGTTAATATTTGTGTTGACCAACAATGTATGAGGCACTTATTCCATTTTGTCATTCCATTTGCTTTGAGATTTTCAAAATGCCGATGATTAAAATGCTTGGTCATCGTACACTCGGGGCGGTGTTAGTGAGCCTCGTGTGATTGCACAAATATCAATCTCTTGTGCATCCTACCTGGCTCGCTAACTCCGTCCCGGAATGTTAATATTTGTTTCGACCAACAAAGTATGAGGCCCTTGTCATTCCATTTGCTTTGGTATTTTCAAAATGCCGATGATTAAAATGTTGGTCACCGTACACTTGGGGGTGGCGTAAGTGAGCCTGGTAAGATAGCACAAATATCAATCTCTTGTGCATCGGACTTGGTCTCACCGACGCCATCCCTAAATGTTAATATTTGTGTTGACCAACAATGTATGAGGCACTTATTCCATTTTGTCATTCCATTTGCTTTGACATTTTCAAAATGCCGATGATTAAAATGTTTGGTCACCGTACACTCGGGGGCGGCGTAAGTGAGCCTGGTAAGATAGCACAAATATCAATCTCTTGTGCATCGGACTTGGTCTCACTTACACCGTCCCTGAATGTTAATATTTGTGTTGACCAAAATTTTTGAGGCATTTATTCCATTTCTCTTGTGCATCGGATACTTTTTGGTCTCACTTTCTTCCATTTTCATCATAGTAGGAACTGGATGGAAGGACCCCGATGCAAGCGAGCCTGGTGGGTAGAGATGACGGAGCAAAGGAGGAACCGGATGAAGACTACTTTGTATCTCGAAATTGTGAATTTTGTATGAATTAAGAGTTGTATGCAAAACATTTGACACTTGCCACTATATATGTATCTCGATCGGGCTCTAAGTAATGTGATGATGATGTCTATGTTATATCCGTGCAATGTACATGATATTTATATTATATCTGAATGTTGCTGTATATAACCCGTGTATCCGTATTGTGTATCCGTATTGCTGTGTATAAACTGCATATGTATAGCGAGACAGCACAAAATCGTGTATAATACAAGCAAATTCTCGTGGCGCACTAAGAAGCAATTCGTGGCGCACGCTTTTACGTGGCGCACCTAAGAACAAGTGCGCCACGAAACCTTATTTCTGTGGCGCACGACCAGGTGCGCCACAGAAAGCTTATTTTTGTGGCGACGTTTCTGTGGCGCACCACCCGTGCGCCACAGAATCAAATTTTCGTGCGCCACTGATGAGGCTTTTCCTACTAGTGTCTTGAAGAGTCATCGGTATGTGCAGTTCATAAGTTATGTCGAATTTAATATGTTTTCACGTTTTATTGTAGGAATCAATATGTGAGTGTGGTATTCGGGATGGCTGTGCCCAGTTTCAACATTGTCTACAAGCAAAAATTGTTCTCCTAGAAGAACTAAATTTTAAAAGAGAGGAGAAAATGAAGATTGATGAAGAATTGAGGATTGTCAAAGAGAAGCTCGGGGTGGCTCATGAGACAATTCGGAAGATGGAACAAGCATTGATGACTACCAACAAAAAAATAGAAACACTTCCGGAAGAGAAAGGCCGAATCGAGTTGATGATGGCTGATATCATCGATGAACACAACATTAGTAAAAACGAAACAAGGGCGACAACAAGGTTGAAGATAAATAAGGTCAAAAAATATGCTCTCCAACGGGAATTGTTTCTTCAGTACGCCTTGTGTGCTATAATTATTCTAGTAGCTGTTATAATCGCGATGTCAGGGCTTTTAAAATGCTCGGCCTAGATGTTATGGTTGGGCAACAGTGAATTCTGTAATGTGATCATGTCCAGAAATAAAAATTTCTTTTTCGACAGTGAAAAGCTGATGAGGAGAAGTACATAGCATAATTACCTCTTACAATAATTAAAATGCAGAAAATATATGGTCCGCACACAATACTACAAATGCGAGATAAAAATGCAGATAAAAATATAGAGGACATGCCTCGTCGTCTACTTGGAACGTTTGTACGACGACTCTGCCTCGTCGTCGTCCGGGCGCCCCGTTTGCGAGAAGCCTTCTCCGACGAGGAGTTGTCGTCCGACGAGGTGGACTCCGACGAGTCATCTTCTGACGAGGAGTACTCCGAAGAGCCGTTGTACTCCTCCTCCTCGTCCGTCACACCGGGCCCGCGCCCGCGCCCGCGCCACGGCTGCCTTCTTCGCGCGAGCCTTCTTTTTCGCGGCCGCCTTCTCATCGGCGGCCAAGGCCTCCTCCAGCCGCGCCCACTTCGCGTCGGAGTCCTCGTCCTCTTCCGCATCGTCGGCGGCGGGTTCCTCGTCGTCCGCGTCGTCGACGGCATGTTCCTCCGCGTCCGCGTCGTCGGCGGCGCCCTCCTCCTCGTCCGCGTCGTCGGCGGCGCCCTCCTCCTCGTCCGCTTCGTCGGCGTCGTCGGGCTCCGAGTCGTCGGGCTCCGAGCCGTCCGCGGCGTCCTCCTCCTCGTCAGCACCGTCCGACTGATCGGCGCTCCGCGGTGGTTCCCTTTCCCACCAGTGGCGCCACCCAGGCGGCTTTCCGTCGCTGTCGGAGTCGGACGGCCAGGAAACGTCACTCATGGTCGCGCCGCGGGTGGTTGACGACGGTGGGGAGCGGGTCTGGAAGATATGCGAACCGCTAGCGTTGGCACCGTACTTGTATGCAAGGCAGCGCGGTAATGGTAGAGAGCGGCTGTTGCCATTCCAGTGTTTAAAGAGCTGCGACGCCTCAGGTCGTGCGCGCGCGGTTTCTAGTAACGAGGCGCATGGTAATTTCCGCCCGCGCGGCGCACACCGTGGCACTTTCTTCTCACTATGGTTTAAACAGGCTCTAAAGGTAGGGTAAACGGCCTCATTTCTAAGCTTTTGAATTTTTATGGTGTGTTGTTGTAGCACGGACTCGTAAAAACATTGATATATAGAGCTAGATAGTACAAACCTTACATAGGAATTCCATCACACGTACGATACCGAAGCACACAACAAATCCCGGGCCCACGAGACACGACAACAAGACATAGATAATAAAACAGCTCTAAAAACACTGATAAAGATGAGGCAACGTCGTCGTCCCTCCTAGGATGTTCATTCCCCTTGCTCCTCCTTCGCTGTTTTAGTCCTCCTCATCACCGACGGGGCCGTCAACGTGGTAGCGGTATGGGAGGCAGTGCATGTTGAAACGGTCGGGAAAGATGACGTGGAAGTTGGTGAAGATATTGTAGGTAGTGAAAGCGATAAACTCACAACCACACCAGAACACCTGCCCGAGGAGGTGGTGCGCGTCGAAGGGGTTCCTGAAGTGGACAAAGAGGCCTATCTCATGGTTGCTGTTGCCGTCGAAGTGGGACTCGATCGTGTACATGGGCGGCGAGCCCAGAGGGAGGTTGAGGTGGCGGTAGCCCTGCGAGAGAAAGATCTCGGCTAGCGCCCTGTCGCTCCTCCACCTCGATATCGCCCAGATGCGCAGCTCGTTCTCCACGATGACACCCTCCGGCCACTCCCTCTCGCGCACGGTGGCCGGGCGACGGTAAGTTGGGCCAAAGAACTCCATGGTGGCGGCTAGGGTTTGGTGTTTACGTGGCTAGTCCACGGATGCGGTGGTAGATGGATGAAGCAGAAGAGTGCGTGAGATGTGTGAGAGAAGAGGAAGAAGAGGTGCCCTTATATATAGACGGGGGAGTTTGTAAAATTCACTTAAATAATGCACACAAATTTCACTTTAATACTGATGTCAGCCAACTCGATGGCACGCTGAAACGAGGGCAACCTCTGAGACGATGTCACGGTGCTGAAACGGTGGTTGGCATGCATGAGAGCGTGGCGCGGGTAATTTAATAGCGTGTTGCATGGCGCATGCATGTAAAGGTGGTGACCTGATCGAGGGCTGCAGGCAGGCGGAGGCAGGCCTAGACGGGCCAGTTGGCAAAGCTTTGACGCGCGAGCGGCCCAGCGGTTCTATCTCTGTCTCTGCCTTTCTCAAATTAAACAACCTATTACGCCCTAAAAACCGTGTGACATTAGAAATAGTCTGAATTACAAACAATTGTCTGAATTAAAAATAGTCAGAAAGTAAGAAGAACATAAACTTTTTCCTAGGTACAGCCGCCGCCTCCACCTCAGTCTCCTCCATAGATTGGGTTCCCCTCTTCCGTACGGCTTCGTCGGTGTCGGGAGGAGTGGGGAACCCGATCTATGCGTGGAGTTTTTTAAAAAAGTAGTGTTTTCATTTGATTATGTTAGGTTTTTGGTAGTCATTTTTTGTTGGTTTCACCCAAGGGTTGTGGGCCCACTTTGTGGCCTGGGTAGAGCCGTTTTGCACGTAAACCATGTGTGCGGGCTCCCGTGAGGTAGCTAGGCAAGGAGCACATGATTTCTTACATGGATGGTGATGTAAGTGGTGTTTGGATGCCATGGTGAAGCGAGATCCCAAAAGATGGGACCACCATGCACACGCGCCGTCAGACGATCCACTGTTTTGACACCTCGTTCTGACGAGAACCCTATATTTCAAGGGTCTACACCACATGAACATGGGCATTCACACATGCACAACCCTAAACCCATGGCTAGGAGTGGGTGGGGTGACATGGTGCACCGAGTGCCCACCACACGGGGTCACCCAAGGGTTGTGGGCCCACTTTGTGGCCCGGGTAGAGCCGTTTTGCACGTAAACCATGTGTGCGGGCTCCCGTGAGGTAGCTAGGCAAGGAGCACATGATTTCTTACATGGATGGTGATGTAAGTGGTGTTTGGATGCCATGGTGAAGCAGATCCCAAAAGATGGGACCACCATGCACACGCGCCGTCAGACGATCCACTGTTTTGACACCTCGTTCTGACGAGAACCCTATATTTCAGGGGTCTACACCACATGAACATGGGCATTCACACATGCACAACCCTAAACCCATGGCTAGGAGTAGGTGGGGTGACATGGTGCACTAGTGCCCACCACATGGGGTCACCCAAGGGTTGTGGGCCCACTTTGTGGCCTGGGTAGAGCCGTTTTGCACGTAAACCATGTGTGCGGGCTCCCGTGAGGTAGCTAGGCAAGGAGCACATGATTTCTTACATGGATGGTGATGTAAGTGGTGTTTGGATGCCATGGTGAAGCAGATCCCAAAAGATGGGACCACCATGCACACGCGCCGTCGAGACGATCCACTCGTTTTGACACCTCGTTCGACGAGAACCCTATATTTCGGGGGTCTACACCACATGAACATGGGCATTCACACATGCACAAGCCTAAACCCATGGCTAGGAGTGGGTGGGGTGACATGGTGCACCGAGTGCCCACCACATGGGGTCACCCAAGGGTTGTGGACCCACTTTGTGGCCTCGGGTAGAGCCGTTTTGCACGTAAACCATGTGTGCGGGCTCCCGTGAGGTAGCTAGGCAAGGAGCACATGATTTATTACATGGATGGTGATGTAAGTGGTGTTTGGATGCCATGGTGAAGCAGATCCCAAAAGATGGGACCACCATGCACACGCGCCGTCAGACGATCCACTGTTTTGACACCTCGTTCTGACGAGAACCCTATATTTCGGGGGTCTACACCACATGAACATGGGCATTCACACATGCACAACCCTAAACCCATGGCTAGGAGTGGGTGGGGTGACATGGTGCACCGGTGCCCACCATATGGGGTCACCCAAGGGTTGTGGGCCCACTTTGTGGCCTCGGGTAGAGCCGTTTTGCACGTAAACCATGTGTGCGGGCTCCCGTGAGGTAGCTAGGCAAGGAGCACATGATTTCTTCCATGGATGGTGATGTAAGTGGTGTTTGGATGCCATGGTGAAGCAGATCCCAAAAGATGGGACCACCATGCACACGCGCCGTCAGACGATCCACTGTTTTGACACCTCGTTCTAACGAGAACCCTATATTTCAGGGGTCTACACCACATGAACATGGGCATTCACACATGCACAACCCTAAACCCATGGCTAGGAGTGGGTGGGGTGACATGGTGCACCAGTGCCCACCACATGGGGTCACCCAAGGGTTGTGGGCCCACTTTGTGGCCTGGGTAGAGCCGTTTTGCACGTAAACCATGCGTGCGGGCTCCCGTGAGGTAGCTAGGCAAGGAGCACATGATTTCTTACATGGATGTTGATGTAAGTGGTGTTTGGATGCCATGGTGAAGCAGATCCCAAAAGATGGGACCACCATGCACACGCGCCGTCAGACGATCCACTCGTTTTGACACCTCGTTCGACGAGAACCCTATATTTCGGGGGTCTACACCACATGAACATGGGCATTCACACATGCACAACCCTAAACCCATGGCTAGGAGTGGGTGGGGTGACATGGTGCACCAGTGCCCACCACATGGGGTCACCCAAGGGTTGTGGGCCCACTTTGTGGCCTGGGTAGAGTCGTTTTGCACGTAAACCATGTGTGCGGGCTCCCGTGAGGTAGCTAGGCAAGGAGCACATGATTTCTTACATGGATGGTGATGTAAGTGGTGTTTGGATGCCATGGTGAAGCAGATCCCAAAAGATGGGACCACCATGCACACGCGCCGTCGGACGATCCATCTGTTTTGACACCTCGTTCGACGAGAACCCTATATTTCGGGGGTCTACACCACATGAACATGGGCATTCACACATGCACAACCCTAAACCCATGGCTAGGAGTGGGTGGGGTGACATGGTGCACCAGTGCCCACCACATGGGGTCACCCAAGGGTTGTGGGCCCACTTTGTGGCCTGGGTAGAGCCGTTTTGCACGTAAACCATGTGTGCGGGCTCCCGTGAGGTAGCTAGGCAAGGAGCACATGATTTCTTACAGTGATGGTGATGTAAGTGGTGTTTGGATGCCATGGTGAAGCAGATCCCAAAAGATGGGACCACCATGCACACGCGCCGTCAGACGATCCACTTGTTTTGACACCTCGTTCCGACGAGAACCCTATATTTCGGGGGTCTACACCACATGAACATGGGCATTCACACATGCACAACCCTAAACCCATGGCTAGGAGTGGGTGGGGTGACATGGTGCACCAGTGCCCACCACATGGGGTCACCCAAGGGTTGTGGGCCCACTTTGTGGCCTGGGTAGAGCCGTTTTGCACGTAAATCATGTGTGCGGGCTTCCGTGAGGTAGCTAGGCAAGGAGCACATGATTTCTTACATGAATGGTGATGTAAGTGGTGTTTGGATGCCATGGTGAAGCAGATCCCAAAAGATGGGACCACCATGCACACGCGCCGTCAGACGATCCACTCGTTTTGACACCTCGTTCGACGAGAACCCTATATTTCAGGGGTCTACACCACATGAACATGGGCATTCACACATGCACAACCCTAAACCTATGGCTAGGAGTGGGTGGGGTGACATGGTGCACCAGTGCCCACCACATGGGGTCACCCAAGGGTTGTGGGCCCACTTTGTGGCCTGGGTAGAGCCGTTTTGCACGTAAACCATGTGTGCGGGCTCCCGTGAGGTAGCTAGGCAAGTAGCACATGATTTCTTACATGGATGGTGATGTAAGTGGTGTTTGGATGCCATGGTGAAGCAGATCCCAAAAGATGGGACCACCATGCACACGCGCCGTCAGACGATCCACTGTTTTGACACCGTATTTAAGGGGTGTACACCACATGAACAAGTGCATTCACACATGCAAATTGCAAAACTCATGGCTTGAGGTGTGTTAAATGACATGGTGCACCACTGCCGACAATATGGGGTCATCCCAGGGTTGGTCAAAAAAGTGCCAGAAATAGGCTCCAAAGTATGGTAAACGGCCTCATTTCTAAGCATGTTTTTTTTCGACCTTGTCTAAACGACCCAAATAAATTTCCTAGACATCTACTTGATATGTATACACTGTTTTTGAAGATTTTATTTTTTTTAGATTTTCTCTGAAATTTTTAGGAATATTTGAATATACAGCAATCTGATTGGCTGGACTCCTTTTTTTTTTTCCTGAACACGGGTGGGGGTTCCGAGCGGGCACGCTAGATGGACTGTTGGGCCGTGTTGCGGTCTGGCCTTGTGCCCATTGTGCAATGCGCCGGCCTAGGCCTGCATGTGCGGGAAGCGACGACGACGGCATGCATGCGCCCCGCAGCAGTGACTCAGCTATGCATGCATCGCCACGACGTCGCCATGAATGAGCCAGCAAGCCCCGTTTCAGTGCGGTCGATTCAGCTGATAGCAGACGCGCCACCCCGTTTCAGTGTAAAACGACAACGACACGGGACACCCCCTCGATTAATGTGCGAAACGGCAACGGCTACATGCACGCGTCACTCGCGTCGTTTCATCGCCAAACAACAATCTTCGTCTCCCACACCACATTTTTCTAGCCTATTTATACGTCTACATTCCTCTCCCACACACCACCCAGCTCCACTCCGGACACGACGCCCTTCATCCTTTCCTAGAACGCCAAAGCACCACCGGAAGATGCGATGACGTCGGACCGACCTTCGTTCGGCCGCCTACCGTGCCGGAGCTGCGCTACCCGCCGGGCGTCCTCGTCGAGCGTACGCTCCGTGTGTGGGCGCAATCCGGGTGGAGGAGCCCCGTCGAGCTCGCCGACGCATTCTTCACCGCCGGCTTCGCCCACCTCCCACCGGGCTCGCCGCCGATGTTCCACCTCGAGGAGGTTCGTGACGGCGTCACCCTCAAGTTGCTCACGGTCACCCTCACCAACCCGTGGGACGCGTACGAGCTCCTCGGCCAAGTGTTCTGGTGCGGCTGCGAGTCAATCTTCTTCACGACGTACAACATCTTCACCAACTCGCGAGTGCATCTTCCCCACCGAAAACCGGATGCACCGCCTCCCCTACGAGGAGTGAGGTGTTGATGACGTACGGTGGTCGAGTAGCACGGCCGGGGTGGAAGAAAGTTGAGGAGGAATTTCGTGAAGCTTGTCATGCACGTTTCTCTACTTTTTAGTTTTATCGTGTTTATTTAAAATGCCGTGTTTTTATATATTGTACCGTGTCGTGTCCCTGGACTTATCTATGTAACGACGGTGGTACTTGTTTACATCCTTATTTATGTAAGTGACATATTTATGTAATCTAAGTGAGTCTCTATGTGTGTTCAAACCTGTTCGTCCTCAAATGACTACTATTTCTTGTACCAAATTGTTTACAAAACCCAAAAAAAAACAAAAACATTCTAATCCACTAAGACTAGAATTTTAGCTATTTTCAATTTTTTAAGTTGTTATTCATATATATTACAAATTTAGTGTTAAGATTCATATTGAATTATGTATTTCATATTCAATTAGTGAATTAGTGAATTGTATATAATAGACTACACAAAGATCTGTGTGTTGAAAAAATGTACAAACATGCATTTAATAACCTAACGGAAGTGATAAAATGACTATAGATACCTTTATTACTTGTGAGTGTCAATATGTATCTATCCGTCCCACTGGTTACCAGACTACCCCTGCGAGACGACTTCCCACGAGGTGTGCGGTTCGAGTCGCGGCAACACCCATTTTTTGCTTCATTTTTTTTGATATTTAATATGTACCACCTCAACTAGCCTAATGGGCCTAATTTGGTTGGAGATGGCCCATTAGTCAAATCTAGATTGGGCTATCCGCTGCGATTATTGTTGCTCGTTAAATGAGATAGTTGTTCCTGTTTTATATGTAGCCTAATGGGCCTAATTGGATGGAGTTGGCCCATTAGTCAAGTCTAGATTGGGCTGCTTGTCTGTTGTGACTGTTGTAGCTGTGAAATGAGCTATTTGTTGTTGTTGATCGAGAGATTTGTTGCTGTCAAGTATCACATAAGATAACAACTCCACCCTACCGCCAACACGCCGTCTTTATTTTAGATTACCGGAGGTTTTCCCCCATTTCCACTCGGAAAATACCGTATCAATTATGTACAAATCGTCACGCAACACAACTGAGCAAAACTGACACATGATTTCCTATAATCAAACGCTTACTTTGGCAAAATCTTTGTCACTTGGTGAATTGAAGCATGGCAGTTGTGCTAGTGTGTCCTACCATCTGTTTGACCCCATGTAATGGATTTAGATGGCGGTTGTTTTCAGTGTGTGATCACTGCTCTAAACATGTTCCAGGCTTTCCTGGTACATCGGAGTTGGTTGGGATGGCAGCCAATCTCCCCAGTAAACCCTGTTTTCCTTTTATTTTGTTGGTGTCTAGTTTTAATCCTGTAATAGACTTGGCTTCTTTTTCAATAAAATTGGGGCTGGGGGGCAACCCGTGTTGATCTAAAAAAATAAATCTTTGTCACTACATCATGCTAACAGGCTAGATCAACAGCAGCAAATAGAACATGCTTACCTAGCATCCAAGCACACAACAGGGCCAAGCATGCACAACACATCAGCATATGTAGTAAGCACATCATACACATGCTTAAACACTAAGCATACTTAATTAGAAACATAGTTCACACATACTTAAATAGAAACATAGTTCACAACAGCATTAACCAAGTTTTAACACCACAAGCACGACAGAGTTTAACATAAACACACAACTAAAGAAAGAGGCATCGGGTAGGCGAGGCGGGTCGGCGAGCAGGTAGGCAGGCAGGTCGGCACCATCCTCCGCATGCTCCTACTGCCGGGGGGCGTACTTCTTGAGGAACAGGCCGTAGGCGGCATGCTTGGCCCTGAGGTGTGCGGGTGTCTGCCCGCTGCCAACACCAGTGTAGGTGGCATGCTGGTACATGCCGAGGAAGTCCGTCGGCATTTCCTTGCGGCTGCACCGGGGGCACTTGAACCTACCTGGGCCAAGTAGGTAGCGAATCTCCCCGGACCTAAGCCTCGCGGAGAACATGCCTGCTCTTCTGGTCCCTATCCTCCCGGTCGAACCGACTTCATCCGAAGGATCCTCCTGTTAGATGAAGTAAATTAGGTTAATTAGCTGCTATTGCATATAAACAATGTAATGACTATAAATAGAAAAGGAATGAAAACAATGCAAAGTAATTATTTGTATAAATGCACATTAGTTAGTAACTATACATACCATATCTAATTTAAACAAAAACTAGTGTTTGGAATGGAACAAGTGGCAATACCATCACAGAAGAAAAACACTATGTCTAGATGCTTGGAGAAAGGTATACTTGATACCGGAAAGGATCCGAGAGGATCCAATCCATCAATATGCATGCTCAAATCACACCAATGAGCAGATGCTCAAAAGGTATTAGTCATCACTTCGTATAGACCAAGTGATGCTAGCAATATTTGAGGCAAACAAAAACTTGGAGTGCCCAGTAGATGAAGATATGCAAAATAGTATGAAATACAAGCATATCCAAGTATAAACCAGATACACACAAAGCTTTGACAGCCACATACACCACCTAGCACCACCTAGCTATTAAACCATCAGAAACCCTTATTTTCTTCATAAAACAATCATAGTGGCATTCATATGTATGATACCCTACTGTGAAGATCTCTATTAATAAAAACCAACAGTTTATCCATCAAGGTGAGCAACCAATAGCAGTACCAAGAGCTACTGAGGTCACATCAAACCTAGTAAGCCACAGCCATAGCATCAATCATCATAATATGGACAGATTTAGATTGTGATGAATATTAATCCAACAATAGTTGGCATCCATCCATTCTTCTCAAACAAATTGAATCATTACCAATACACGGTTCATCAATAAAGAATTCCAGTGAATATCCTTACACAGCAAGCAACCATAGTTCAATTATTAACAATAACAACACCAAATGATCAAGTTTACGAGTAGCATGACTTGCACATGACACTCTAGTGAAGGCAAAGCTCCAGTCAAGAAATCAAGGCTTCCATGCAGTGATTAACAGGCAACATCTGCTAGTATTGGAGCCACATTTATGATCAACTTCTTTGTCCATACAATGTAGTAGCAGTTAATCTAAAACTTGTCTAGACATCAATTGCAAGCAGGCACAAGTAATAAGTGAATCATCCAGTGCGTAGATCCATATAATTGCTAGGAACCAGTCATAATAGCAAGCTAATCAAACTAGATAGCCTTATTTATGAGCAGATAGGGATTACAGGGAACCCAACCAAGCAAGAACCTCAGATGAACACTTGAGCAAGCTCAAATTCATCTCTGGAACTACTAGAAATATCAAAATGGCTTGGTACTACAACAAATTCACAGCATATAGATTAGCCAAATCCACGGATTTCGTACAAGCTTGCGAGCGAGCAAGGCATTCATGCATGTCGTCGGGGTCGGCGGAGAAATTTACCTCGGACGGGTCGGCGGAGTCGGATTCATCGAAGGTGGGCACGTCGTCGGGGCTGTTGATCTTTTGCCCCGCCGCCTTCCTCTCCTGCCTCTCGCGGTTCTTCAGATTCTTCTTCTTGCGCCGCCGCTTCTGCGCCTCTATCTCGTGCGCACGCTTCTTGCTCGCCGGTGCAGCCACCGTCCTCTGGCCCCAAGCGGAGCTCAGATCTGGGGCAGCTCCGCCCGCCGATGAAGCCGCCAACTGGGTTTCCTCAACCGCCGCCTCCTTGCCCTTCCCCTCCTTCCCCTTCCCCCTCTCCATGGACGAGCGCGAGCGAGCACGAGAGCGAGCTCTGCTGTTCTTGACCTAGGGTTTTTTGCCCGATTTGGGGATTGCTTTTGCTTTGGATAGATGTGGTGAAGAGGACAGGGGAGAAAGACATTTATATGTCGGCGGTTCCGTCGTGGCCGCGCGTGGACACGTAGGCGTATAATACATAGAGGTATGGGTCATACGGGCTTGTACGTGGGCTGATACGAACCCAGCCAAACCCGAAGTCCACAGGAAATGACGATCATGCCCCCAGACCTGAATCGGTATGACCGAATCCTAACCGTCCACGTGTTTTCGCGGTTTGGCGAGTTTGTGGTGGGTGCGTACGGAAGCAAAAACGGGAAAAGAAATGCACCGGTCGTCAAATTTTGTAAGTGAAAGCTGTGGAGAGGTAGTTGTCTTATTAGCTTTGATGGAATCAAGTCCTTTCTTGCTATTTTTATTAAAAGAAAATAGGATGTCATAAAAGTCAGTGACAAGCCATCATAAAAATGTTAGCTCTAGGTTGCAGAGATTCTGATTTAGGATAGTTATTGATTACTAATAGAAAAAACTATTTACACGGGTGTTGCATTGTATTGTATCCTTTATAATTATTTCTCAGTGATGATTAATTATGAGAATCTATATAGTTCTAATGTTGCTCTCTTTACTAAAAAGACGTGTTCTACTTGGATCTTTGATTTAGATCAGACATAAATCCAATGCATGTATCTTTGCTAAGAGCATGTACTCTCTATGGATCATTGATGCCACCGTTTCTCTGTTATTAAGTGTTCATGCTGACATATTTATCTATGTTAAATTATGTCACGTGCAACCTTTTTCTTCACTGTAGGATTTTTTCTTGACATGTCATAGCTACACCCCATGAGCTTGGGCTGTGATACAGAAGAATTGCGCAAAGTTCACAAAGAATTAGCCATTGAACTGTTGTGCAAAAAAGCACATAACATGGTTAATTCTGTTGATGCAGAACCTGAAACATCGGTGGTTAATTACTTTTGTTGACAAGCTTGTCCTAAACCTCAGCTTCGATGAAGTAATTTTAGCACCCGCTTCTTCCTTCTCTAAAGCATGGGTTGCTGCAGAGATGGTGTACTTGGAAGTGGAAGGGGAAGTGCATATTTAGCAGTCTTGCCTTTTTCTGGTTCAGTACATGAAAACTCGAGTTCAGCTTTGTGAGCCTGTTGCTAGAAGGAGATGCGCAAGAGTAGTGACTGGGCATTATTCAGTTCTTAGCATTATTCAGTTCTTGCACCTCTGATAGTGAGATTGAGAAAATTCAAAACCGTTATCTGTGTGCGCTGAGTAGTGACTGGGCATTATTCAGTTCTTGCACCTCTGATAGTGAGATTGAGAAAATTCAAAACCGTTATCTGTGTGCGCTTGTGATTTTGTTATTTACTGCTTACACCAAGGAATTTGTTTTGAGAGAATCTGAGGCACATTATGTATCTTATTGAAAAGCTACTGAGTAGCTTCAGATGGAATGTTGTCTCAGATTATAATTAATTTAGTAGCTTCAGATGGAATGGAATATTGTGTGCCTTTCATTGAGTTGCATTATAAATATAGTTATTACATATGCAATTACGTCCTTATTAACATTCAGGACATCATCAGTAATTTTAATTAATGTATTATGGTTTTTATCGTCTTTATTTATACAAAGTCTGCATCAACACGATTTCTACGGGATCGTGCGCCAAAGTGCACATCTAAATCTAGTTAGTATAATCAAGCAACTCGTACCAACTCATACGGAGCAATTTTATACACCAAACGTGGATACGTGAATCTTCCTCGCCGGTTGCCAACATGCCCTGCCTGTCCTGTCCTGGCACCAACTTGTTTACGGCCAAACCGACGGAGATCACATGTGCAACACACGAAAAAACTCATACCAATGCATCATCTTCGCATGATACAACGGCTTCATGAGGCGCCGCCGCAGGGGACCGGTCGAGCAATTCCGTAGTTGTACCATTACAAACTTACAAAGGTACTGAACGATGTATGAAATGGATACTAAGATCAGATAGAACATGTCGGCTGAGAGGTTATAATAAGAAATAAAAGGTTACTCTTGATAGTTGATGATCTCATAAGATTGCTGAAAGTAGATAGGTACCAGGCCAGGAGATTGAGGTTAAGAATCAATCTATCTAGTGCACAAATAGCAAAGCTACTTCCCTAGGAAGAGCGCAAGTGAAGGAGGAAAAAAAAATTTGTCCCTCTATCAACCGGGCCGCTTGGGTGAGGGTGGTTTCGGAGGCTCCCACAAACCTTCCAACCCAGATCCTGGTCTTGCCCCACCGGCCGCTACTGTCGCCGGTGCCTGGCAGTCAAATGGCGGCGGGCAGGGATGGCACGTCCCTTCGCGCGGGAGGTCAACAACAAGGCAACGCAGGTGGAATCTAGGCGGCGGGACGGCGGCGGGAGCCAGCGCGCGGCAGGGAGGTGCAGAGGAGACAAATGTGGGCGCATGCAGTGGTGTGCGGGCGGCGGAACGGGTCTAGGGACGGCGGCGCTCCTACGAGCATGCGTTCCTGCCTCCAGGTGCACTATCGCATGGGCCTGATCTGGGCCAACCTTCTGCTCGACCTAGGATAGAATGGGTCGGCCCGCTCCAGCTGTTCGTCGAAAGCCTGCCTTTCACTGAGGGGGTTGCTAGTCCGGCAAAATAATGGTGGTTGTCCTAGGGTTCCAACTCACGCCAAGATGAAGATTTGCCGATTGGGAGTCCCCGTCGATCTGGGTGGAGTGTCGTGTTTTGGAAGGCTTCGCTAGCAAACTCCATTGGGCGTTTCATGCTTATAGATTGCTTAATCAGGTGGGATTTGGTCTTGCGCACCCATATTTTTCTCTGACCGTTTGGTTTCAGAGGGAGCGTTGCGAAGCTTTACTTGTTGTTACCATCATGGAGCACACTTTCTCGTTCCATGGTGAAGTTAGCCAGCAGGGAATTTCATTGAAGTCACGATCTGAGGACTAGCAATGGTAGCTCCAGTATGTGTGGCGGCGAGGAATTAGCTTGGTGATTTATGACTTGGAGCAGCGCCATAGTAAGTGGGGGTGTCAACACAGGAGAAGGTCAAAGTCTTGCCTTTCAGAGTGAAAATTCAAGGTCTAGCCTTAATTGGTTGTGCCTTGCAATGGCCTTGTTGAAGCAATTGTTTGGTGGGCGAGGACTTTCTTCAGGGTGAAAACCTAAGATCTTAGATTGGACGCCGATATCTCTTGTGTACTGCTTCCTTCTTGGATCGCTTTTGGAGGGCATCACGTTGTTGCACAACTTGGGTGTATTTAGTATCTTCGCGATATTAATATATTTCCTTTATTGAAAAAAAAGTGAAAGTGGTATGAAAGACTCATTTTTGTTAGGGAACAATAATACGATACACTTTGGGATTTTTCCTTGAAACGGGAGCAAATTATTAGCCCCAGTCTATTCATTAAGCAGCGAAGAATGCCACGCAAATTAATGGAAAATCGGGTGAAATCGTTAAGAAAACCATGTGCGGAGTACTCCCAAATCAAGCAACTCTTTAACCTTCTAGACATACCATCAAACTCTTCCAACCTACTACAACCGATAACTCTCGATACATTGATCACAACACAACATCGATCAAGATACGAAAAGGAAACCCCACATAGAACACATGAACAAAAAAGTCGGATACGACAACTTGAAAAGGGGGATAACCATTCATAAGTAGTAACGGATGCCTTTTCTATGGCGTCACTCTTTTATTCCTTTGCTCGCGAGATAATCCTTCGCCTTCTTGATTTTGCCCACATGCCTTCTCCATTAGGAGGCAAGCAATCGATGTTCTAGATGCATGGCTAGCCACCTCCAAACTAACGATAAGATTGCAAAAATCTTTTGGAAAAAAGCCTCGTGGCAGATTATATAGAAATAAATGTATTAATGCTGATTTGAGGAAGATGAAGATAGAATTGAAGGGACGTATATCCCCTAAGAAAAAGTACACAACTACTTACTATGAGAACACTTTGGATCTTGTGATGAGAGTGCTCTCTCCCACTCTCTTTGAATCATAAACTGGTGGCATTTTTGAAGTTTCAGATTTAAAAAAAATGCAATACTTGTCGCTCCTTTTACCAAGGACGAAGTGAAGGAAGCAATTACTCAAATGAAAACTACTTGAAAGGCATGTAATAAATCGTCAGGCCTAGACGATTTACAGCAAAATTCTATCAGCATTATTAGGATATGTACTAAGGATGACTTCCTGCAGATGTCTAAAGAATTCCATATTGGTGATTTAGAAATCTTCAAATTAAAATACAAAGAATTTTCCTTCTTAAAGGCATTGCTTTTGGAGGAGCTGAACTTATGGTGTTGTCTTAGTGATGTTAGTACTGATGCTTTGAGGAATTCATCACTGTAATATGACATTTCTTTTATTGTAATTCTTTTTTTGGTTGTGTGCATCTGTAATGCCACTAGGACATCGCGTTATTCTAGAGGTTGGGTGTATTTGGTATCTTCGCGATATTAATATATTTCCTTTATCGGAAAAAAGGAAGAACGAGAGTGGTAAATATGCAAGACTCATTTTTGTTAGGGAACAATAATATGAGATACTTTGGGATTTTTCTTTGAAACGGGAGCAAATTCTTTAACCTCAATCTATTAAACCGGCTAAAATCGTTAAGAAAACCATGTGCGGAGTACTCCGAAATCAAGCAACTCTTTAACCTTCTAGACATACCATCAAGCTCTTCCAACCTACTATAACCGAGAACTCTCGACACAGTGATCATGACACGACATCGATCACGATACGAAAAGGAAACCCCACATAGAACACATGAACAAAAAAGTCGGATACGACAACTTGAAAAGGGGGATAACCATTCAAAAGTAGTAACGGATGCCTTTTCTGTGGCGCCACTCTTTTTGCATTTGCTCGAGAGATAATCCTTCGTCTTCTTGATTTTTAGTCCAGATGCATTCTCCATTAGGAGGCAAGCAATCGATGTTCTAGATGCAGGGCTAGGCACCTCCAAACTAACGATAAGATTGCAGAAATCTTCTAGAAAAAGAGCCTCCTGACGGATGATATAGAAAGAAACGTATTAATGCTGACTCGATCAAGATAAAGATAGAATTGAAGGGATGGATCCCCTGAGAAAAAATACACAACTACTTACTATGAGAACCTTTTGGATCTCGTGATGAGAGTTATCTCAGTGAAGCTCAGATTGGTGGCATTTTGAAGATTCTGATGAGAAAAACGCAATCCTCCTCGCTCCTTTCACGAAGAATGAAGTGATGGAAGCAATTATTCAAATGGAAATTATTTAACAGTCATGTAATAAATCTTCGGGATAGAACAACTATACAGCAAAATTCTATTCAGCATTATTGGGATATAATAAGGACGAGTTGCTTCTAGTGTTTAAAGAATTCCATAATGGTGATCTAGAACTCTTCAAACTACTACAATCAATTTCACATTAAGATTTTTTCTATAATGCATTGACTCATGCAGGATTTCTTTTGAATTTTCAAACATGATTTTTCAGTATATTTTTCTATCTTGGAGCGTGAAGTCCAATCTTATCTGCTGGATATTGGACGTGATCTGAGTGCTACTCCTCGAGCAGTGAAACATGGCAACGTGGTAGAGAGAGGGATTCAGCTGCCGAGCACGTCACGACGGGGGTGGCGCAGGCTGACGGGAACAGAGTTTGACTTGACCTAGCGATTTATTATCCATCTGTAGAAGTAGCACGCCCGCGCGAGGCGCTCCGTCGCCCGCCGCTCGACGGCCGACCCCGCTGCCTCCACGCGTCCGTCGTTTTAAAGCGAAAAGTGGGTAGGTGTTGGCAGTTCACACGCGTTGGCCGTGAAGCCGCGAACCCTGTTCACAACTGTCTTCCCCAAGCACTCCATCAGTTCATCACACCATTTCTTTTTTTTTCAAGGAGTACTCCCAAGACATGTACAGAAATTAATCGAGAAGCAAGTTTATTTCAAATATCGGTTTATTGCCAGAAAAGAAGGTTTATATGTACAGATTGACTGAAAATAGGCAATACTATGTACTCCTAATCCATCTATACAGAGATGTAAGTACTTCAACAAGTCAACAGCCTGTTTGTTACCAAACACCAACGGCACCGGAAGCGAACCAAGGAAGCAAAGCAAGAAACCAAGAAACAAAGCGAAAGCAGGGTACGGACTATAGGCTAAGGCTACTTCTCAATTCCGATCTAGCTACGGCGGGTCGTCGATCGGCCGGCGGCGCGTCAGTAGGAGTAGGCGGTCCTGTGCACGGAGCGCTCGCGCAGCATGCCGCGGTAGAGCGCCTCCCGGTTGGCCGGCATCCGGTGGCCCGCCACGTCCGTCGTCCTGCACGTCGGCTCGGGCGCCGGCGCCGGCGGGGGCGACGGAGACCGCCTGACCGGCGGTGCGGCGCCCTCATTGTCCACCACGCCCTCCGCGAACCGCACCCGCTTCTCCCCCTTCCGCCGCGCACGCTTCTCTGTGAATTCACACCAAGAAATCCAAGAAAGCTTCCGGTCAGAAACCAGAACCCCGTGCGGCCACCAAGAACAAGCCACGGGAACAGCTGCTGCTGCAACGTAGTACGTACCTGAGGAGGCGAGGCAGGAGCGAAGGGGCGACGCGGGCTCCTCCGAAGCGGGCTTGGCGAAGCGGCGAAGGGAGAAGAGGACGAGCGAGCCGGAGACGGCCATGGCGGTGGCCGCGGCGAGCGCGCCCATCGAGGCCGCCGACGACGAGGACGACGACATGGTCGTGGTAAGGTGGGTGGGCGTGGTTGCTGGAGGTGGCTGACTTTGACTCCTTGGATCGAGCTCCAAGTCGAGTTCGGTGATGGTCTGGCTGGAGCGCCGGGGGCGGCAGCGCCTCTATATAGCAGGTGGGAGGAGAGGAACGCGTGCGGCAGACGGAGTCGCGCGGTGTCTGGACTCGAAACTACAACACCCTACTCCGTTTCCAATTCGCACGCATGCTCTTCTGTTCTGCTGCGTTTCTTTCCTCGATCGCCACGGTTTCTTGTTGTGTGGACGCGGTACAGTCTGCCATACAATGTACTGTGCGCAAAGTGTACAGCAAGACGTACAAGTAGCCAACTTCTAATTACAGACGGATATATATAAGCACCGAATATACCGAAATTAATTGGGATTGACAGAGTTCAGATGATGCTACCAGATCATGTCACCGGAATCGTTTCCGTAACGGAATAGAAGCCAAGATAAGCCAACTTCATGACGTGCAAATCAACAAGCTTTCGATGAACTTGCCTTGAAACTGTATACGAACTTCTGGGTTTTGAGGAGAGATGGCCATGTTGGATGCTAACATTGTTGATGATTAATTCCCAGCGATGGTGATTTTTGCGGTTTTCTCCAGATGAGCACAAACTACTAATCCCTACATCCTCTTTTCAAATGCTTAGGCGTCAAATTATTGAAATCCAAACCATTTTGAGAACCTCGACTGGTTTTCAACCGGTAATTTGTAAGAGCATCTCAAGATTTTGTAGAGCATCTCCACCTGCGCGTTTCAAATGGACCTTATACATTTGGCCCCAATTTTTTTGATTTTTCCTTTTCACCAAATTATAAAATCTTGCAACCACTTCAAACAATAATTTATAGTGTCTAAATATACAAATTATTTCACACATATAGTTTAAAAATACAAATTAAATTATTCATACAAGCATCAAATAAATTACAATCCAACAAGTTCATGAATCATGAAGCATTTTCTCTCCGCACCCACAAATGCTCAACTAGATCATTTTGTAGCTGAGGTGGTATCAAAGATCAAAGGCTCATTTTTGTTAGGGAACAAAAATACTACAGTAAAAAATATTGAAACGAGGCAATTTTTACCTCGATTTACTAGTTAAGCCGAAGAGAACTGTCAAGTTAACTAGGGAAGACAAAAACCATTACAACAAAACCACAGGCGGGGCAACTCCCCAAACAAGCAACTCCATGACTACTAAGGAAAATCAACAAACTTTCCCGGCCTGCTACAACCACTAACTCTCGAAACATCGATCACGACACGAAAAGGAAACACCACCGAGAACACATGATCAAAGCTCGGACACATCAACTTGAAAACGCGAGAACCATTCAACAAGCAGCCATAGACGCGTTTCTTGTGGTGTTAGTCTTCTTTCCTTTGCTCATGAGATACTCCTACACCTTCTTGATTTTGTCCCCATTGCCTTCCCCGTTGGGAGGCAATCAATCTCCTAGATCCAAAGCTAGCCACCTCCAAGCTGACGAGAAAGTCAGAAAACTCTTTGCAAAGAGAACCTCCTGACAAACGATATGGAAATAAATGTATTAATACTAGAGTCGATCAATGGAACCTCCTCGTATGGAGGAAACCTATCTCCCTGCCATATCCAGAGGTAGCTGTCTCCAAACCGATGAGAAGATTGTAAAATTGTTTTGCAAAGGGAGCCTCCTGGTGGATAATATAGGAAGAAATGTATTAATGCTAGACTCGATCAATATGAGAAGATAGAATTGAAGGGGAAATCTCTGAAAGAAGTATACAAATAATTACTAAGAATTTTTTCGATCTTGAGATGGGAGTGTGCTCTCTCTGTTGATGAATTTCGGATTGGTGGCATTTCTAAAGTTTTAACCGAAAAAATGGGATCCTCACCGCTACTTTTATGAAGGATGAAGTGAAGGAATTGAAGCAACTATTCAAACGTCAATTATTTAAAAGGCACATAATAAATCACCGGGCTCTACAAGTTTACGGCGGAGTGTTGGGATATACTAAGGATGACTTTCTAAAATTGATTAAAGAATTCCATTGATGGTGATCTAGACTTTGACACCAAACTTCTGGAAAATTATTCTGTTACCGAAGATTAAGGAAGCTTGTCATATATTCAGAAATACATGCACATACTCTAGTATTAATACATTTCTGATGTGTCACAATTAGCATTTTGTTTGGTGGCCTGGGTTACAACAAATGGCACCCAAGTGGAAGATTGTTTCGTTGCCTGTAAAAATAATTCATCTTTGTTTAACCTCAACACATGTATTTGGTTGCTATTTTAGGCGCACAGATGTGGTATATGCTCACCACATTCAAATATGATGAGTTTACCATACCACACACCACACACAACAAAGAGACCATTAAAAGCCTACTACATAATATATGGACATCTAACAAAGTACTTAGCACTTAATTACATGCATCAGGTAGCTAATAGACTTGTCTTACAGCCTACTAGTTAAACCACATCAGCAAAAGCAGGATGATCTAAGCATGTACAAGGAAACATTAGTACCATACTTAAACCAAGGGCACACACCATCAGCAGAATATATCGCCGCCTCTAATGGCTAGCAACATGCCCAACTCTTCTGTAAGGGCCTTGGCGATGCTTCTTGCATGCGCAGACTTTCTTAGTGAAGGTACCTTACCTGTAACTCTCTGCCAGCACCCACTCTATGGACGGCGGCACGCTAAGGGCCTAAGGTAGGTCTTCATCCGTGAATTGCAAGAAGAAGGCCGGAATCTTCTGCTGACCACCGTGCTGTAGGTTTGTAGGGCGCCCCTGATGCATCCTGGGCGTATGGTCATGAGTGCAGAATTATCAGGCCTTGGCTGCGTTGCGGAGGTGTAGTCTTTGAGGCCCTGCATCTGCCCCTCCAGGAAGTTCCTCGGGTACTGCATTACCAATGTGAATGGTAGTGACAAGCATGTAAATAGTAAATACCATTGTCATGGACATGTATTTCGTTGCTGGCGAGGTGATCACCACGCCATGGCTAGGTCATGGCCCTGCTACATGGCACCGTACTGCCAATCACGGCCGAAGAGCCCAAGATATAATGGAACATCCAAACTTAGTACTGGATCACAATTATAACCTAAATCGAACGACCCTATCCCAAATCATATGAACTACGCCGGATTAAAAAAAACCCTTCCTGAAATCGAGGGGAGGGGTGGAAATAGAACTCACCACTGGATGGACTGAGAGCGCCCCCAAGGGAGGTGGAGGAGGCCTCGCCAATCTTGCCTTATATGCGCCAGCGGCGGAGCTCCTCCCTCGCATGCACGGGGCGGCGATGCTTCAGTTGCCACAAGCAGGGATACCATGTGCATTGGAGGATGAGGAAAAGCGACCAGTCCCCTTCTTGTGTTAGAGCGTGCCACGGATGACGGATGAATCCTGGCGACACCTCTGTTTCCTGGTTGGAGCCGGTTGAACCTGGTGTCATGGCAACCGTTCTAGCCGTCAAGTACCCTAGTTAGGGGTTAATCGCCCCCATCGGGGTTGTGAAAGACATAAATATAACATTCTTGAAGGCGTCGTGATGGAACCCTGATGCGCATAGATGACACATCCGTTGGGAACCCCAATAGGAAGGTGTGATGCGCACAGCAGCAAGCTTTCCCTCAGTAAGAAACCAAGGTTATCGAACCAGTAGGAGCCAAGAAGCACGTCGAAGGTTGATGGCGGCGGGATGTAGTGCGGCGCAACACCAGGGATTCCGGCGCCAACGTGGAACCTGCACAACACAACTAAAGTACTTTGCTCCAACGAAACAGTGAGGTTGTCAATCTCACCGGCTTGTTGTAACAAAGGATTAGATGTATAGTGTGGATGATGATTGTTTGCAGAAAACGAGTAGAACAAGTATTGCGATAGATTGTATTCGATGTAAAAGAATGGACCGGGATCCACAGTTCACTAGAGGTGTCTCTCCCATAAGATAAATAGCATGTTGGATGAACAAATTACAGTTGGGCAATTGACAAATAGAGAGGGCATGACCATGCACACACATGATATGATGAGTATAGTGAGATTTAATTGGGCATTACGACAAAGTACATAGACCGCTATCCAGCATGCATCTATGCCTAAAAGTCCACCTTCGAGGTTATCATCCGAACCCCTTCCGGTATTAAGTTGCAAACAACGAGACAATTGCATTAAGTATGGTGCGTAATGTAATCAATAACTACATCCTCGGACATAGCATCAATGTTTTATCCCTAGTGGCAACAGCACATCCACAACCTTAGAACTTTCTCGTCATCGTCCCAGATTTAATGGAGGCATGAACCCACTATCGAGCATAAATACTCCCTCTTGGAGTTAAGAGTAAAAACTTGGCCAGAGCCTCTACTAATAACGGAGAGCATGCAAGATCATAAACAACACACATGTAATAGATTGATAATCAACATAACATAGTATTCTCTATCCATCGGATCCCAACAAATACAACATATAGCATTACAGATAGATGATCTTGATCATGTTAGGCAGCTCACAAGATCCGACAATGAAGCACATAAGGAGAAGACGACCATCTAGCTACTGCTATGGACCCATAGTCCAGGGGTGAACTACTCACTCATCACTCCGGAGGCGACCATGGCGGTGAAGAGTCCTCCGGGAGATGATTCCCCTCTCCCGGCAGGGTGCCGGAGGCGATCTCCTGAATCCCCCGAGATGGGATTGGCGGCGGCGGCGGCGTCTCCGGAAGGTTTTCCGTATCGTGGCTCTCGGTACTGGGGGTTTCGCGACGAAGACTATATGTAGGCGGAAGGGCAGGTAAAGGGGCGTCACGAGGGGCCCACACACCAGGGCCGCGCAGCCAAGGCCCAGGCCGCGCCGCCCTGTTGTGTCGCCACCTCGTGGCCCCACTTCGTAAGTCCTCCGGTCTTCTGGAAGCTTCGTGCAAAAATAGGACCCTGGGCGTTGATTTCGTCCAATTCCGAGAATATTTCCTTACTAGGATTTACTGAAACCAAAAACAGCGAGAAAACAGCAATCGGCTCTTCGGCATCTCGTTAATAGGTTAGTGCCGGAAAATGCATAAATATGACATAAAGTATGCATAAAACATGTAGATATCATCAATAATGTGGCATGGAACATAAGAAATTATCGATACGTCGGAGACGTATCAGCATCCCCAAGCTTAGTTCCTGCTCGTCCCGAGCAGGTAAACGGTAACAAAGATAATTTCTGGAGTGACATGCCATCATAACCTTGATCATACTATTGTAAGCATATGTAATGAATGCAGCGATCAAAACAATGGTAATGACATGAGTAAACAAATGAATCATAAAGCAAAGACTTTTCATGGATAGTACTTTCAAGACAAGCATCAATAAGTCTTGCATAAGAGTTAACTCATAAAGTAATAAATCAAAGTAAAGGTATTGAAGCAACACAAAGGAAGATTAAGTTTCAGCGGTTGTTTTCAACTTATAACATGTATATCTCATGGATATTGTCAATGTAACGTAATATAACAAGTGCAATATGCAAGTATGTAGCAATCAATGCACAGTTCACACAAGTGTTTGCTTCTTGAGGTGGAGAGAGATAGGTGAACTGACTCAACATAAAAGTAAAAGAAAGGCCCTTTCGCAGAGGGAAGCATTGATTGCTATATTTGTGCTAGAGCTTTGGTTTTGAAAACAAGAAACAATTTTGTCAACGGTAGTAATAAAACATATGTGTTATGTAAATTATATCTTACAAGTTGCAAGCCTCATGCATAGTATACTAATAGTGCCCGCACCTTGTCCTAATTAGCTTGGATTACCGAGATTGTCATCGCAATACACATGTTTTAACCAAGAGTCACAAAGGGGTACCTCTATGCCGCCTGTACAAAGGTCTAAGGAGAAAGCTCGCATTGGATTTCTCGCTTTTGATTATTCTCAACTTAGACATCCATACCGGGACAACATAGACAACGAGATAATGGACTCCTCTTTAATGCATAAGCATGTAGCAACAATTAATGTTCTCATATGAGATTGAGGATATATGTCCAAAACTGAAACTTCCACCATGGATCATGGCTTTAGTTAGCGGCCCAATGTTCTTCTCTAACATTATGCATGCTCTAACCATTAAATGAGTGGTAAATCTCCCTTACTTCAGACAAGACGAACATGCATAGCAACTCACATGATATTCAACAAAGAGTAGTTGATGGCGTCCCCGGGAACATGGTTATCGCACAACAAGCAACTTAATAAGAGATAAAGTGCATAAGTACATATTCAATACCACAATAGTTTTTAAGCTATTTGTCCCATGAGCTATATATTGCAAAGGTAAAGGATAGAAATTTTAAAGGTAGCACTCAAGCAATTTACTTTGGAATGGCGGAGAAATACCATGTAGTAGGTAGGTATGGTGGACACAAATGGCATAGTGGTTGGCTCAAGGATTTTGGATGCATGAGAAGTATTCCCTCTCGATACAAGGTTTAGGCTAGCAAGGTTATTTGAAACAAACACAAAGATGAACCGGTGCAACAAAACTCACATAAAAGGCATATTGTAAACATTATAAGACTCTACACCGTCTTCCTTGTTGTTCAAACTCAATACTAGAAATTATCTAGACTTTAGAGAGACCAATTATGCAAACCAAATTTTAGCAAGCTCTATGTATTTCTTCATTAATAGGTGCAAAGTATATGATGCAAGAGCTTAAACATGAGCACAACAATTGCCAAGTATCAAATTATTCAAGACATTTTAGAATTACTACATGTAGCATTTCCCGATTCCAATCATATAACAATTTAACGAAGAAGATTCAACCTTCGCCGTGAATACTATGAGTAAAGCCTAAGGACATATTTGTCCATATGCAACAGCGGAGCGTGTCTCTCTCCCACACAATGAATGCTAGGATCCATTTTATTCAAACAAAAACAAAAACAAAAACAAACCGACGCTCCAAGCAAAGCACATAAGATGTGATGGAATAAAAATATAGTTTCGGGGGAGGAACCCGATAATGTTGTCGATGAAGAAGGGGGTGCCTTGGGCATCCCCAAGCTTAGACAGCTTGAGTCTTCTTAAAATATGCAGGGGTGAACCACCGGGGCATCCCCAAGCTTAGAGCTTTCACTCTCCTTGATCATATTGTATCATCTCCCTCTCTTGATCCTTGAAAACTTCCTCCACACCAAACTCAAAACAACTCATTAGAGGGTTAGTGCACAATTAAAATTTACATGTTCAGAGGTGACATAATCATTCTTAACACTTCTGGACATTGCACAAAGCTACTGAAAGTCAATGGAATAGAAAAATCCATCAAGCATAGCAAAACGAGGCAATGCGAAATAAAAGGCAGAATCTGTCAAAACAGAACAGTTCGTAAAGACGAATTTTATTGAGGCACCAGACTTGCTCAGATGAAAATGCTCAAATTGAATGAAAGTTGCGTACATATCTGAGGATCACTCACGTAAATTGGCATAATTTTCTGAGTTACCTACAGATAATTAGGCCCAGATTCGTGACAGCAAAGAAATCTGTTTCGCGCAGTAATCCAAATCTAGTATGAACCTTACTATCAACGACTTTACTTGGCACAACAATGCACAAAACTAAGATAAGGAGAGGTTGCTACAGTAGTAACAACTTCCAAGACTCAAATATAAAATAAAAGTACTGTAGTAAAAACATGGGTTGTCTCCCATAAGCGCTTTTCTTTAACACCTTTCAGCTAGGCGCAGAAAGTGTATATCAAGTGTTATCAAGAGATACAGTATCAACATTACCTTGGGCTTTACCCTTACCTTTCTTGTTCTTTTTCTTACTCTTTGATTTAGGGAATATAAGTCTACCCCCGGGTGTAGAGGTGAATTTTAGGGTGCCTTCTCCCATATCTATGACTGCTCCCAATAGTTTCAGCAGGGATCTTCCGAGTGTGATTTGTCCTGTTCCTGCACATTCAATAACAAGATAATCAATGGATATTGTTCTCCCAAGAACGGTTGTATGCACACCCGCAGCTATTCCTTTAGGAATTATAACAGAGTTATCAATAAGAGTTATTCCTTCTCCCCCTTCAACGAATCCCCAAAGTTTCAAAGATTCATGAATACTCTTAGGCATTAGGCAAAATTCAGACATAATATCACAATTTGCATGAAGAGTTTGGTCACCGATAACAATCTTAATAGTAGGATCGCATAATGAAGGTTCAGAGTTCACTAAAACTTGATCAAGACGGTTACGAACATATCTATAATTTTCATTCAAGCGAGATGCACTTGTCTCAAGAGTGTTTAATCTATTATAAATGCTAATAAGGGCTGAATCAAAGTTATTAGCTGAATCATGTGATGCAACCAACTTCTTTATGGCATTAAAAGCTTGATCCCCATTGCAATGAAGGAAATCTCCTCCCACTACGGCATCCAAGGCATATCTATAGCGAATCATAAGACCAAAATAAAAATTACTAAGGAGCAAACTTAGAGTCATTTGAGGTTCAGCTTTACGATAAGAAGTAAAAATTCTGGACCAAGCATCTTTAAAACTCTCCTCATCCCCTTGTTTAAAAGTGAAGACTAATTCCTCGGGTGAAGAAGTAACAGGTGCGAGAACTAGACATGGTAACAAAAGTAAAATGCAAGTAACTAATTTTTTTTGTGTTTTTGATATAGAGTGCAAGACAGTAAATAAAGTAAAGCTAGCAACTAATTTTTTTGTGTTTTGATATAATGCAGCAAACAAGAAAGTAAATAAAATAAAACAAGACAAAAACAAAGTAAAGAGATTGGATTGTGGAGACTCCCCTTGCAGCGTGTCTTGATCTCCCCGGCAACGGCGCCAGAAAACAGTCTTGATGCGCGTAGATGACACGTCCGTTGGGAACCCCAAGAGGAAGGTGTGATGCGCACAGCAGCAAGTTTTCCCTCGGTAAGAAACCAAGGTTATCGAACCAGTAGGAGCCAAGAAGCACGTCGAAGGTTGATGGCGGCGGGATGTAGTGCGGCGCAACACCAGGGATTCCGGCGCCAACGTGGAACCTGCACAACACAACCAAAGTACTTTGCCCCAACGAAACGAGTGAGGTTGTCAATCTCACCGGCTTGCTGTAACAAAGGATTAGATGTATAGTGTGGATGATGATTGTTTGCAGAAAACAGTGAGAACAAGTATTGCAGTAGATTGTATTCGATGTAAAAGAATGGACCGGGGTCCACGAGTTCACTAGAGGTGTCTCTCCCATAAGATAAATAGCATGTTGGGTGAACAAATTACGGTTGGGCAATTGACAAATAGAGAGGGCATGACCATGCACACACATGATATGATGAGTATAGTGAGATTTAATTGGGCATTACGACAAAGTACATAGACCGCTATCCAGCATGCATCGATGCCTAAAAAGTCCACCTTCAGGTTATCATCCGAACCCATTCCAGTATTAAGTTGCAAACAACAGACAATTGCATTAAGTATGGTGCGTAATGTAATCAATAAATACATCTTCGGACATAGCATCAATGTTTTATCCCTAGTGGCAACAGCACATCCACAACCTTAGAACTTTCTGTCACTGTCCCAGATTTAATGGAGGCATGAACCCACTATCGAGCATAAGTACTCCCTCTTGGAGTTAAGAGTAAAAACTTGGCCAGAGCCTCTACTAATAACGGAGAGCATGCAAGATCATAAACAACACATAGGTAATAGATTGTTAATCAACATAACATAGTATTCTCTATCCATCGGATCCCAACAAACACAACATATAGCATTACGAGATAGATGATCTTGATCATGTTAGGCAGCTCACAAGATCCGACAATGAAGCACATAAGGAGAAGACGACCATCTAGCTACTGCTATGGACCCATAGTCCAGGGGTGAACTACTCACTCATCACTCCGGAGGCGACCATGGCGGTGAAGAGTCTCCGGGAGATGATTCCCCTCTCCGGCAGGGTGCCGGAGGCGATCTCCTGAATCCCCGAGATGGGATTGGCGGCGGCGGCGTCTCTGGAAGGTTTTCCGTATCGTGGCTCTCGGTACTGGGGGTTTCGCGACGAAGACTATATGTAGGCGGAAGGGCAGGTAAAGGGGTGTCACGAGGGGCC
This sequence comes from Lolium rigidum, assembly GCF_022539505.1. Taxonomy (NCBI): domain Eukaryota; kingdom Viridiplantae; phylum Streptophyta; class Magnoliopsida; order Poales; family Poaceae; genus Lolium; species Lolium rigidum. The sequence goes on along the minus strand of NC_061509.1, from coordinate 77,071,743 downwards.
CACACACCAGGGCCGCGCGGCCAAGGCCCAGGCCGCGCGGCTAAGGCCCAGGCCGCGCCGCCCTGTTGTGTCGCCACCTCGTGGCCCCACTTCGTAAGTCCTCCGGTCTTCTGGAAGCTTCGTGCAAAAATAGGACCCTGGGCGTTGATTTCGTCCAATTCCGAGAATATTTCCTTACTAGGATTTACTGAAACCAAAAACAGCGAGAAAACAACAAGCGGCTCTTCGGCATCTCGTTAATAGGTTAGTGCCGGAAAATGCATAAATATGACATAAAGTATGCATAAAACATGTAGATATCATCAATAATGTGGCATGGAACATAAGAAATTATCGATACGTCGGAGACGTATCAAACCCCGGTGCAAGCGCATGAGAGTTTGAAGGTTTAGGCTCGTTTGCGCGAGTTGCACTTAGGTGCCTTGCGACTTCATCTTTGGTGAACCCCGATCTATCTCCTTCGTCTCTCATTGACTGTGGCGTTTGGGGGCGGCGTATCCGGCGGCGAGGCGATCGTCCTCGCGGTGCTGCCATATGCTTCCATCTCTTTGGTTATCTGTTATGCTGTGAAAGCTACAACGGCGGCACTCGACCTCAAGCTGTCTATCTGTCCTGCAAGCTTGGCTGCTCTGAAGGCGATGGTCGCTGCTCTTGTGTTGAGCTTCGTGATACCGGTGCAGTCTCGGTTGATCAATCCCCTTCGTCGGCGCAAGTGCCCTTCCTAGCAAGTGATTCGGTTTATCCCTCCGGCGAGCTTACGGTCAAGGTTCGTGAAGCCCGGTGGAATCTCGGTCTTGCAAAGCCCTTCGAAGGCGTTGACAGAAACTCCTCGCAATGTTGGCAATGATGGCCGGCGAGCTTCGTGTCCGCAATGTCGTCTCGGTGGCGCAAGGCCCTTCGCACAAGCCGACGACACTCGTTGACCCCATTGTTCTGAACCGCCAAATTCTGGATGACTGCTAAGCATGCTGGTCGCGCTGCATTTGCAATGACTCGGAATTGTGATACCCTTCGATGGCGTTCAGTGCCACTCCTTAGCCTAGTGCATGTGCTTGTCTCCTGCTGATGTCGCTGCGCTTGTAAGCTAGATAGTGCCTATCAAGTGCATTTGTCGTCTTCTTTTCTCTATTGTTGTAACAACTTATTTATCCTGACCAATGTCAACCCTCACGGGTGGACAAGAGCCTGGTCTTGTAATGCTCTTTTGATGCAATATATTCAGGTGGGGATTCTCTTCCCCCCGTGAAAGCTTCAAAAAAAAAAAATATATATATAACATTCACTCCGCAATCCCTCTTGTGTTGGAATCCATAACTGGAAAACCAGATCGAACTGAGTAGGATACTAGGATGCAAGTGGAAGGTGTTGGTGCGCGAGTGCGACGGCAGGCGTCATGTGGTGGCCATGGAGCCTCCGTTGCCTCACCACCCTCCACCTGCTTCTTCCATGGAGGCCAGCCACCCTTCCATCGAGCCAAAGTCGTCAGTCTGCCGTAGTGTAGGTACGTTCCATTTCAGAACGTGGCTGGCTGCCTCTCGTGCCTGGCTGTGTATCTGTGGCCCTGTGTATCCCTCTCGATAAGGCTGGGTTCAGAGTTCAGACACTCGTTCCCCGTATCTCTCGGCTCAGGCGTTCGTTCCTTGCATCCTATCCTGTAGTACATTCTCTATAGTACGTTCCCTGGATGCAACAGGCAAAAGGCACACCACTTTATTTATCTGCAATAGAGAACTAAGCTAGTGTTTAGTAGCTAGGCTTCTGCAACGGTTGAATTTGCTTTCTGTATTTGAGTTGCAAGTTTGATTGCAACTGAGATTTTTCAGTTGTAAGTGAACTTCCAAATGAAAATTTTAAGTTAAAACTACAAAAACTAAAAAATATCTTCAAACCATTAGATTTACTTCGTGATCAGTGCTAATGGTGAGTTGCAACGTGCGTTGCAACTACAAATCGATGACGTCATTCTAAAGAGAATTAAGTTATAGTTCTTAGTACACTGTAGTCAAACGCTATTTTATCTTTCGTTTGTACCTGTTGATGCCACTTTATTTATTCTGTTTGTACATGTCAAGGCCACTTCTCGTCTAATTGTTCCTTTCTGACTTTGTGATCTCGCCCGTGCGAGGCGATCAAGAGCCAATTACTTCCAAGTGCGAGAATTAGGAGGCTAATTTACTCGCAGTGCAGGCCGACGCAAGTACTTTGCGGCCAAGGCATGCATGAAACAAGACGTACGCACGTTTCTGAAGATGAGAAGACAAAGATAAAAGGCGTAGGTCAATGTATAAGCCATCAGGTATTCAGGGCAGCGTGCGTACGTACCGGCGCACTCCCGCGCGCGGCCAAGAGATCCGGAGAAAGGGACGGACCAAGGTTCAGCTCAGCTTCCTGAATCCTGATGAGCACCGGCCGTCGCCATCGGTGCTCGCAGCAGCAGCGTGAGCGACCTCGCACCTGTCGGCCGCTCCGGCGACGTAAGCGACCGACCGGACCACACCACCCACCACCGAAACCGGACCAGACAAACATGTTGTTCGATCCCCAGTGCTGCATGTCCCGTCTACGCAAGCACGTAGCGCGGTACGTGCTGGATCTCGCCCGCCACAGCGTAGCGAGCACGAGCGCCAGGACGACGCGCGCGGCACCGCCGCCGGAATGCCGTCGCCGTCGCCGTCGCGGAACGGACACACCTGTTGTCGCCGGCCGGAGCGAGCCACCTGATGGATCGGTCGGGCGGAGTCGTCGCGGAACTCGCCGAGGTGTCCGCGGCGACAGAGGATTCGGTTCCCGCCGCGCGCCACATGTCCTGTTTGAGCGCGCGCCTCGTTGCCGTCATAACTGGTCGATGGGTCACATTCCTCGTCTCCACGTATTCTTAGAGATCCGAATTTTTATCGCCGATGGGCACGTACGGTGTGTCCACGACGTCCTGCCGTCGCTGCATCACCTGTGTAATGCAAGGGTATCTCTTGCGGACTGATCCAAATAGGCGATCTAAACTGTTTTCTCTCTTCGCTTGGGTCGGTTTGTGGACAGAATTTCGCCGTCGGTTCAGCTGGCCCGAACAGCATGCCTAGCGGCTAACCTATTCAGTCCGATATTTGAGCAAATCTAACTACATATAAATTCTGAAATTGCATACATTTTTGGCGACAAATTTGCTTGAGCAAATGGATAGAACTTAGTAAAAGCACGGTAGAAGACTATATCGTCTTCATCCTTTCATCTCCTAATCGTTCTTGTCGGTGTGGTAGTGGCGACGGCACATGGTCTCATCGAAAATCTTGACGGTGAAGATGATGTGGCTGTCGTGCAGTGTCGTCGCTTGCAATCTGCGGCATCGTCCCGACCAATTGTAGCTCCCGCCCACGCACTTTGTAGCTTTGGCATCAACCCTTTGCAGCATCAAGAAGGTAAGGACGACTTGCAGCGGTGACGCATTTTGTCGAGACCGACGCCACGTTCCCTCAACCTTCCGCCAAGTGCGGGGCTCTCTTAGGAACCTTGCCTTCCGTAGCTGCCGCCGCCGCCCACGGCGAGCAGGAGCAATGAGATCGAGGCCTCCCTCGTAGTTGTAGATGTGAGGCGCGTGCCCGTGGCGGGAGAGGAGGGACGACACGACCTAGCAAGTACAGTGATAAAGGAGTTGCCATGGCTTGTATTACCAAGAAAATCTTGAGCATAGGGGGGGCGTAGCCCCTGCTCGTCCCTCCTTGAACCCGTCCCTGGTTACCACAGACGCCTCCCTGTTGACGGGAACGTCGACTTCCAATGAATGAATATTTCGCCTTTATAAAATACACAGATGTTAAACCTAAGGTTTGAATTCTTATGGACTGGAGGTATAACCACCCAACCTTAGGTTGGTTCCCCAAGTTCGCAGTGAACTCTTACTCGGTACTAGGTTTCCCGTATAGACGATCTGGTCGGAAAAGGGCACGAAACTTTATCCCGTTTGACGTTTGTACCTGTGAAGACCACTTGTCGGCTAGGCTCGTTGACTTTCTCATCTCGGCCGTATGAGACGATGATGAGCCGATTTTCTAGCTAGTGCGTGAATTAGGAGCAGGCTAATCACAGTGCAGGGCGACGTCGTCCGCCCCCCTTTGTGCTTTGCGGCCACGGCATGAAACCTGACGCCCTCTGCTTGTTCTTTTTTCCGAGAAATGAAATGAAGGAAAGTCCAGGTCAAAATATAAGAGCAGCTAGGGTGCGTACGTACGTACTGGCGCACTCCGGCGGCCAAAGAGTAGAGATCCGGAGAGAGGGACAGACGAAGGTTCAGCCACCACGCACCGTGACCTGGCACCTGTCGTGAGCGACCGACCGACCAGCGCACCGACGACCGAAATCGGACCAAACAAGGCCAGGAGCTGCCTGCCCCGTCTTGGCAAGCACGTCGCCCGGTACGTGCGTGCTGTGCTGTGCTGTGCTGGATCACGATCGCCCGCTGCAGCGCAGCGAGCGCGACCGCCAGGACGACGCGGCACCGCCGCCGGAGTGCCGTCGCCGTCGCGGAATGGACACCTTTTGGTCGCCGGCCGGAGCGAGCCCGCGCGCGGCGCGCCACCTGGTCGGTCAGGCATGCAGATTCCTCGCGGAACGTACACGGAGCTCGCCCAGGTGTCCACGGCGATCGGAGAGATTTCAGTTGCCGCGGCGCGCCACCTGTCCTGCTTTGCGCGCCTCGTCGCCGTCAGGACTACTGATCGATTGACGATTCTTCACGAACTCGCGTACGCACCCGCTGACGCACGATTCCTCGTCTCTGCCTCGCACGACGATTATCAGTTACTTTTTCATGTTTGCAACAGCCGTGTGATCTACACAACAAGTGATCGATCGGGTTGCTCCACCTGTTAGAGTATCTCTAGCAGATCCCCATATCGGTCTCGAAACGCGGCGGCGGGCCGATACGGGGTTTCGGCTATTTTTTGGGCCAGATTAGACCCCGCATCGGTGGTCTGGTCCGGAAAATGGATCCATGCCGCAGTCCAAATCGCCAAAATACCCGCATACATAACGGTCGGCAAAGAGAATGAGGGCCAAACCCCATCCGCTCCTCGGCCTCTCCGCATCCCACCGACGTGAAATCGCCGCCCCTCTGGCGAGCAATCGAAGCGTCCGCGTGTAGATCGAGCGTCCCCACCTCCCGAACAGCAACGATGGTGGCAGGGCACGGGCGCGGGGGCGGCCAGGTAGAATGCGGCGGACGCTCTACCGTGCGCAGTGCGAGCTCCACCGGTCCTTCCGCCGGCGAGAAGACAGAGGCGGAGAAGATCAAGTCGGACGCGGCGCGCATTCAGGGTAGCTACCGCTACCGCAAGCACGGCGTCGCCGCGCAGCCAGCCTTCGCCAAGCGGGAGTCCGACCGCTACCGCCGCGGCCGCGCCTCCTCCCCTTCCACGGCGTCGTCGTCGAGCTCCCGCCAGCGCCCTTCAGCGGCGTTGGTGGTGAAGATGGAGGAGGACGACGCCGAGTCACCCCGGCTCCCGCAGCCGCAATTCGCGCCCGGGGACTACCTCGACGACGAGCAGCTGAAGCTCGTCTTCCCGCAACTCGGCGTGAACGCGAGGCTCGCGCCGGGCGACTTCGTCGAGGAGCGCGACCTCGACACGGTGGTCGGCCTGTTCTCACGCTCGAGCCAGCGCGACGCAGACAAGGCCGACGAATGGCAGCGTATTGCGGAGGAGCAGGGTCGGGTGTTCGTCGACCTCGGCAGCGACACGGAGTGACGCGGCCGCTCCGACGCGCCGCCGCCACGGTACAGGGCTCCGGTGAGTATCCCGGAGCCGATTTTGCTGTTCTAGGTTGCCGTGGTGGCGGATTTCAACTCGAATGTAGCAAATTTGAGTTTCTTTTGATGTAATGTAGTCGAATTAGGATCAATGTAGTATGAACTATCTGAATGAATTGCAAATTCATTCTTCCGCGTGTTTTTTTTCAATTTGCAGTTCTATATGCCGTATTTGAACTGCGAGTGTATTCTTCGAACCCCAAATCCGCGTTAGGGTGCCCTGGATACGCGGATTTGGGGTTTGGGGTTTGATGCTTCTACTAGAGACGCTCTTAGCTGCTTCCAAGATCCAGCCCAAACCATTCCCACAAGTTTTACTTCCTGCAAGATCGACTTGTGGAGGAAAAAACAAACACAAGGCTGGTGACCTCCACGAAAAAGAGCCGAAGAAGAAGAACCACTAAATTTCGAAGCACCACCAGGTTGGTTCATGGTTGTGCGTGCCTCAAAACAGTGGAGGATCTAGGATTGTGAAGCAGGGTGGTCCATCTTCAATTTTTGTTTTTGAACATAAATAGGTCAATATCAACATACTAGCATATAATTGAACACTAACACTATGATCTTAAAAATATATAATAATTCACAACTTAGTTTGAATTTTGCATAAAATAGGCCTACATGTTTTCAAAAGAAGAGAGATGACTACTTTTGATAGGGCCTAGGCCTTGAATTTGCTCTTCCGCCACATCCGCCGCAGGTACTGACCGCAGTGGAAGGAGCTGACGGAGTAGCCTTCTTATTTGCCCTCCGAAAAAGAGATGCAATCTTTGACATCGAAGCCATATCTCCGGTCCTCTGCATTCTTCATCAGTTCTACAACAAAATTGTTCAACCTACTTTAGTAATTAGCTGCAATTCATTGGACATCAATCCTAAAGAATCAATCAGATTTTAGTTTCAAATAAGCTAAAAAATGTGTACAATTTTGAGTTGAAATTACCTAGCTCAGCTTGGAGAGTTGGAGGACGAATTGGGCTGATGCTGAGCCGTGCCGGAATGAGTGCCATCAGTTACCAATAACCAGTTAATCAAAAGTTGTGATAATAAACAACACCATCCAAACTCACAGTTGTCCTAATAGCTGATTCATCACAAGTTCTTCATCGGATGAGTTAATATATACCACTTCCCATAATATTAAAGACCAGGGATTGCTTCTAGTCAAGTCATATCTAATGGAGTGATATCAGACCTGACCCTATTTCTCTTCCTCATCTACTATGTTCATCTTACACATCTACTTGTCCATCCCGAAACATAGGAGGATGAATATGTTGATGACAACAACGGGAATGAAAGTGGCATCAGTGAGGAGGGTGAATTGAAAACTTCGGATGGTGGTAATGATGGCAACGAAAAAGGTACATAATGCAAACTGAGCTACATACTGATATATTGAATATGTATTCATGAACTTTGGTGATTGTGGTATGATATGTGAGCTTCCCTAATTGTTTTACATTGATTATGAGGATTTGCAGCAGAGTTCTCTTTATTGTTTTCAATGCCGCAGTATAGGATGCCCCTGTCTTGCTTGTTTTTAAGATTCAGGAACCTTACGGACATCAAATAGATCCTAACTTTTCGCCACATCATTTGTTTAGGAAATACAATAATGTGAGAAAAAGGAGGGGAGCTGGAGCCGCTAGAGAGGGCCACCCTTATTGATAATATTCATGACTCAATAATATGGAAGCTCACCTCCTCCGGAACCTACTCTGGCTGCTCGACTTACTTGGCCCAATTCTCTAGTCTTGTCTGCTCTCCCATGGATGCTCTAGTTGGGAAGAATTGGGCTTCCCTGTGCAAGTTTTTCTATTGGCTCATTATACAAAACCGTGTGTGGACGGCGGACCGGCTTGAGCCCCTCGGGTGGCCTAATGGTATAATATGCCCTCTTTGTCGTTGAGTTTGATGAGACGGATGCCACCTTCTCCTTAATTGCCAATACTCCATCCACATTTGGTACATGGTTAAAAATTGGTTCACACTTGTGGTTTTTGACCCTCCAAGTTGGACGGCTTTTAACGATGTTCAATCACGGTGGAGCCACCTTGTCCTCACCCATCCTAGGAGGAGGAAGGTCATGGCCTCGCTCGTCATGCATGGTAACCTTGTGGGAAACTTGGAACGAACTAAACCCGAGGGCATTCACGAAAGTGAGCAACGATACCCGCCATCATCTTCTTGAAAATCAAAACGTGGATCTTTGCCATGGCCAAACATTTGGACCATATCTTACCGGGAGATTTATATCTACATTGGGGATTGTAATTTGTGAACCTTGATACTAAACTTCTTCACTATTGGTAAATTATAAGTCAAATCTTTTATCTTTCCTTCAATTTTTTTTGCATTGTTTACTCCTTGACTAATACCTTGTCTCTGGACTATTCAACGCTTGCATATATGGACGGTGGGTACTGGATATACATTTCGCTGCGTCATTTCCGTTTCGGAAGATTCGGGCCGCACGCGAAAGTTTACGCAGCTGGCCGTGTGAGTGTGTGACCAGATTTATAGTCTATGTTATCATCAGGTACAGAAAGTCAAAACTAGGGTTATCTGCTAGTAAATATGACAGTCAACGCTAGATGCAATTTGTGTGCAAATTGAGAACTGCGAAATCAGCTACTCCGTCCGTTCATAAAAAAATGTTAATATTTATGTAAATTTAAATATATTTGTACACTAAAAAAGAGTCTACAAATATTTAATAAACAAACTTATATATCTTTTATAGACAGAGGTATTCTCAAATTCAGTACGATGCAGCTGGAGGATGTACGTCCGAGTGGGACGGGCGGACGGCATGCAGCCGTGATGTGGCGCCCATGCAGTCTCCGTCGCTCCACCTGCTTCACCGATGGAGGCCAGCCACCCTTCCAGCGAGCCAAAGTTGTCGGTCCATTTCAGAAGGTGCCTGGAACCTGGATGGATGCGGTGTCGTTACTGCTATTTTGTCTGGTTTCTGCAGTCCACGCCCTATACTGTACTGTATCCCTCTCGAGACTCGGTTGAGGCACTCGTTCCCTGTACTGTATCGCTCGAGACTCGGCTCACGCACTACTCTTTCCTTGCATCTTATCCTGGCTCGGTTCTACATTCCATGTACTACCTCTGTTTCAAGGAATAAGACCCGTATTTCAAAACGAAATTTGATCATAAAAATTGAGCAACAAAATTTTAATTTTATTATATGTAGTTGGATTCGTACTGAAAAGCACTTTCTAATGATGTTAATTTCATACAAATAATCTTTATATATTTAAAGTATTTTTTGGTCAAACAAAAAGCACGTAAAAAGAGGACGCCTTATTCCTTAAAATGGAGGTAGTATAAAACAGGCATGGAAAGGCCACTTCTCGTCTAATGGGTCCTTTGCTCGCGGTTGTGTGCCGCCTTTTTGCCTTCATTTTTTATTTTCTGATTTCGGCCGTGTGAAGCGACCAAGAGCCAATGAGCAAGTGCGTGAACTATTATGACGGCGAATCACAGTACAGAACGACGTCAGCCCTCCTTGTTCGTTGTGTACGAATTTGTGGGCTTACAATGTTTATACGTTCGTTGCATTGCCATATTCTCGGTCGAAGAAAGTCCACTTCTCATCCTTGAACTTTTGAGAAAGTTTATTTTTGGCCTAAAATATATCTTTAGTTTAGAACGGGCCTTGAACTATCAGAATAGTTCACTTTTCATTCTTTTTGGTTTAATTGAGAAAATCGCTGACGTGGAAAGAAGGAACAATCAACCAACCGAATTATTTTTAAATTAGACCAAGCCCAAGCTAGTTGAGATGTCGAAACCAACATCTTAATGAAAAAATAGAAACCCTTCGGTCCCTGAACCAGTCTCTTGCTCGATATATCTCTTTCTGTCTCTCTCCCAATTCACTTGAAGGCATGATTGCTTTGCCTATCAACATCGTCCTGCCTCTGTGCTCATGCAGCGTCGTCTTGAGTCTTTTGCCACCCGTGGCAGATAATTGCCTAGCTCAGCCGGGGAAAGGACTAAAAATGAACCAATCTTAGAGTTTAAGGGCTGTTTTGAACCAAACAAAAGTTCTAGGGCCAAAAGTGAACTTTCACTAGAATTTAAGCACCAAAATTGGACTTTTTTCTTCGGAAATTCAATTCGGCACATGGGAGCATATGCTCCTGCCACCGGAAAAACATTTTGAAATGTTCAAAAAATTCGTACAAAAAATTTCTCGCTTACGTATCAACATGTTACGTGCGCACATCAAGTCTTGCGAAAAACCGACATTTTTTGTGACTTGTGTAAAAAAGATAAACAAAACGTCTCGGACACAACTTTTTCTTACAGAAAAATTTGTCTTTTTTACAAATGACACTCAAAATGTCGATTTTCTGTGGAACCACTTTGTCAACGTGTAGAATTTCGAGATGTATCCACTAAATTTTATGTTCAAATTTTTCAACATTTCAAAAGTGCATTTAAAATGAAGTTTAAAAACCGGGAGCATATGCTCCCGGGTGCCAAAACGTCACTCCCTTTTTTCTTCTCGGAATAAAAACCTCAATGAGATAGTATTTATTAGAATTGGTTTTCTTCACTGTTTTCCCCCTCTCCAAACTTCGGCATGCGGATGGCCAGATTTTTTGGTACCTCTTTACGGACTAACTTATCCTCCAACTTGAATGGGGGTGAGGGAGCACACCGAAGCACACTCGCTAAAATTATGTAGGCTAATTAATATGAAATATTATTCTCAGATAGATCGAGGGCGTGATCCCATTTCTATCTTCTATCTCTAAATCTTTTTATTCTTAATAGGTGATTCTATTTCTCTTCACATGCAGCTTATCCACCCCATCACACATCTTTGAGCAATCTTAGCCTGCCACATCACCATAACTGCCACATCAACACGATAAATAAATGGTAGACCAGAATACGTTAAATGCAATCAATCCCCTTCCGTTCAGCTTCCAAGCGGCACTTAGGTTGCCGTATTCTCAACTCCCCTCTTAAGTCTGTGTGTGAGCAATCCCTTCCCATTCCACTTTCATTTGACGATGATTGACTTCTCGGATTCTGGAACGTCACTGGCATATTAGAAGACGGCTTCCACTAAATTGTTTGGCCTTCTCTCCTCTATATATGCCTCCTTGACCACAGCCCAATCTCATAGTATTGCTCATCCAGCATTCCTCTCTACCTTGCTCCATGCTTTGCCTCCACCTTTTCATCTCGCCGTGGAATTGATTTGTCAGCTACGCGTGGTACTGCTATGGGACAACATGATTACATAAACAATATGATCTATCTGTCCAGATGTGTGTACGAGGGTGCCAAATTTTCCTCCATTGTTCCTTAATTTTTTGTTGTTGTGCGTTCAACACTTTGCCATATATCGGCTTTGCCATGGTCAAGTTAGCTACAATCCTACATGTATTCCGCCAATAAGTTGATTATGGGCAGTATTGGACTTTTACTGTACATGATAATGCTAGACCAAATTGCAGGGTTGTTGGAATACGAAAGGTGAGTTCATCTGTGATCCTTTTTTGCAGGTGCGCTTTATTCATGTTGAAAAGTGTTGAACTGTTAATTAAGCAACCTTTGAATCCAGAAAGATGGGTATATATGTGGATGTTTAAATTTCTTTGTCTTGATAATTTATTGCGGAGTACTACTACTAATGGTTGTTCGTCTCATCTCTAGTGACCAATTCTCTTTTTATTACAGTACAACAACATGTGCCCCCGCAAAGGTTAATCAAGATTCTATGCTTATAAGCCTCTCCTTTTGAGAAACCCATCTCTTAAGAATCAGTGTTCTACATCAACAAACATAATTAATAGAATGCCATGAAGTTAGCATGGGACGATTCTCAAGAAATCTGAGTAATTTGATGATTGATTGAGCTTCACCCACTCAATCTATCTTTCGATAATTTTTTCATGGAGTATATTTCGATGATGTATATTTCGCTTACCACATCTCATATTTAGCAAGATTTAATAATAGAAAAGGTGAGTTATTTCTTCTTACATGAATGTTTAAATAGATGCTTCTGCGCCAACATGCAGGGAGTCATGCCATTTAAATAATTCGTTACATTATATATCTTCGATGTGCTTTACTCCAGAGTTCTTTATAATTAGCAAACGGCACGATGTGTCAACACTGAACCAAAAATACAAGTTTTTTTTTGCCTTAGTAGTTGGCTCCAACCTCAATCTCCATGATTTTTTTTTTATCTCTATCCATTTATCTTAATCTAGCATATTTTATTGTAACAGAAATATAGATTTTGGATGTTAAGCTCATGCATGTATTCTATGCTCAAACATGATAATTCCTTTATCCTTCCAGTTTGGCATGGCTAAGATTTCCCCAAGTTAGTACAGTTCAGTAAAGCATTCACGCTGAAGTATTGTTGATATGTTTCTAGCGGGTAGAAGGTTATCAACTTCAACTAGATTATCTCATTTGTTGTTACCTGCATGCACTATGTCAATTTCAACAGGTGGAGTATGTGAATTTCAACAGGAGCTTTGAATGCTCAACGGCGAGCTAAATGACAAATGCTTAAGATGGTGGCAATCTGAGCTATCTTTTATTTAGCCGCAACTGACAGTTCTGTGGCATCGCACCTATGTCAAGGCATTGTGTAGTTTTTATCCTAGGAGGATGAAACATATATATTAGTTAACATGATGGTTATTGGTGCATCCATTGGTAAGATTCACCAAATTTTGGTGGGGTTTTATATATTAGTTAATGTGATGGTTATTGGTGCCTCAACTCAACTATATTTCAGATGCTTTTTTTTGTTTTCTGATAGAATTAGTGATCAGGCAGTTGTATTTGTTAGGTAAATTACACTTCCTACTTTGTACATACGCAACTCCAAACTATTATACATACGCAATCTTCTTCTTCATAGAGGTTAACTATAGTAACTCATGGAGCAAGAGCAACCTTTCATTTGTCTACCTTTTCTATTCACCCAGGGCATATCAGAATGCTCTCAAGAGAAATTTTAATTATAATGTTAAGTTTATATTTAATGTATCTTCGCAACAACGTGCGAGTATCATCTACTAGTAGGAACCATCCACTAGCTTATTTCTCTCAGCATGTAGGCTATACACCTCAGCAAGCCTCTTATTGGTCCGCATCATCTCTCCTTTTAAGCCATTTCATCAGCTAGAAAAAACAATACTAACTGGCTGGACGATTGCCATGAAACGTTTGGTTCTCCACCAGATTATTTGCATTGGTAACGGCATACCCCACTAGCTAATAGTCCACTATTTGATTTAACAATGAGTCTTCCATTAGATTTAACACATGTGTCCACTCTTCTCCCACAGGTTCATCATCAAGCATCCTGTTTCCTTTGAGAGATTTCACCTTTGATCTCCCTCTTATCTATAAGTATAAATCAAGATGAATATTATTCTCAGGAAATATACTTAATGGCTCAGTGCAAGGTTAATTGGAAACTGTTTGCCGCCCAGAAATTAGGAACGTGTTGTACACATTCTTTGTAGGTGTATGAAGGGACAACTAAAGCCTACTTGGGCGGCCCATATAGAGGTGTGCCCATTTACACAACTGGTTATCCTTTTCCGGCATAATCCTAGGTTAGACCACGATTAAATGCCATTATAAACTTGATATGTTAGGTTTGAGGGATTTGCTAGTTCTCAACCTAGTGCTCAGTCAAATTCTATACCGTTTGATTGCATCATGATTCGTGCATATGAGTTGCAACTTAAATTACAACTGAATTTTTTTTACAGTCGCAAGTGAAGTTGCAATTGAGATTTTTCATATCACGAGACAAGGACACAGTTCAAGAAACTAAAGGAAGCAGAGGTGCGGAGAAGTGGTACCAAGGAAGAGGTGGACCAGCTGCGCAAGTCAAGACAGGAGCGACGTCGCGTGGCAGTGTGGCACGATTCAGCGGACCGGGATGGACGACCTGATCAGACGGCTCTCCGCGAGTTCGCTACGTCATCTGGAGCCTCCGCGCTGCGTCGTCTTAAACCCATCACGGCTTTGTTCGTAATTGCTTTTTGAAGCCACGAACTAAAGAAAACGTCACTGTATCCTTTCCCTCTGCTGCTTCTGCTTCTTCCCAGATTTCTCTAAATCTTCCTCATGCTGCTACCTTACTTGTATCCTGGAGATTGTTATCGTTGATTGGAACCTGTAGAGTGAATCTCTGTAGCGTCGATCAAGGTTCTCATCATTTCAGGTGCAAGTGGGAATGCAACAAGAACAAGTATTCAGACCGTTAGATTTTTTCCGTGATCATGCTAGATATCAGTTGTAATATAAGTTGTAACTAACATTTGATGACTGACTTAGTTCTCAGTTGAGAAATAGTGGCACCCTATACTTTAATAGTAAACTGTACGTAGCAGGAGCAAGAGATCTCCAATGAGCAAGTGCGTGAGTTAGGAGGACTAATCACAGTGCAGGACGACGTAAGTCCCACCGTACTTTGCGGCCACGTCATGAAACCAGACGCCCTAAGGGCATGAGCAATGGAGGCAGCTGTCCAATTAGGCTTGGATAAAACTTTTGACATATGCATGCCATGTTATGGTCCCATTAATATGTCTTTCTCTCAAAAGCTGATTTGGTTTTTTTCTTTTTCCCTCTCACATTTTCCACTTTATGGCTGAAGAGGTTGCCTCCTGATGAAGAGGCTGCCTCCTCATCCAAACCTACTTTGGACCACCCGAACCTAGTTAAAGGTGTGAGGCAACACCCCTAGGGCTATGCATTGGGCATGCCCTAAGAGCCATCTCCACCGGCGCCCTCGATAGCGACCCCGATAGCATTTTAGGGACCGGGGTCGAAAATGGGCTCGCACCGGCACGCTCCATACGGCGCCGGCCAATTTTGGAGCCCAATAGAATCGCCGGCAACCCCGTGCCGGCCCCTTCGCCTAGGGCGCGAATCGGGCACGCTGGCGCCGCGCGAGGCTGAATTTTTTGGGCGTGGGAGCCGCCTGTCAGTGACGCCAGGGCGCCGCGCAGGATATTTTATCGCCACGACGCCTGGCGGGAAACTCTCCCGCGCGGAAAACACTCCCGCCACGGCACCGCGCAGGATGTTTCCCGCCTCGCCGGCGGTCTATATTATCCCTCCTCCCCCGCCATTGCTGCAAAAACCCTAGAAAAAAGCACAATGTGGGATTCGTCGGACGAGGCGGCGCTAGAAGCGGCCGTAGAAGTCGTGGAAGCGGACCCGCAGCTCGTAGAGTATGAGGCGTGGGCGGAGGCGGCACTAGAGGCGACCGTGGATGCCCATGTCGCGGACGAGCGGCGGGGCCAGGAGGCGGAGCGGCGGCTGCGGGTGACCGAGGAGGCGCGAAGGCGGTGGGTGGCACGGCGGGAGGACCTGGAGCGGCAGCGGGAGGAGTCGGAGCGGCGGCAGCGGGCGAGGAGGCGGAGTTCTTGGAGGCGCGGCGGCGGTGGGAGGTGGCGAGCGAGCGCCGGTGGGAGCGGCGACGGGAGGTGGGGTGGGAGGACCTTTTGCTGCGGCGGTCGCAGCGGGAGGAGACGCAGATTCAGGAGGAAGTCTGCGAGCGGCGGCATTTGGCGGAGTTGCAGCTCCGCCTATAGAGGCAGGAGGTGGATCACCGTCGGCGTCGGGAAGACCTGGAGCGGCAGCTGCGTCAGGAGGCGGTGGCCGCGGATAGAGCCGCCTACTTGACGTTCGTGGCGGAGAGAGCAGAGGATTATCGTCGGAGGAGCGGTGGAGAGAGTAGAGGAGAGACCATCGGAGAGAGCGGCTCCACCTCCATAGAGCCAAGTGGCCAGTAGGTAGTAATCTTGAGATGAAGCAGGTTTCATATGTCATCCGGAATTGAGGAGTGAATAATGTTATACTCGGATTTACCCGAAAATATTATTCATTTCTCGATCCTGAATAACATTAAAATGAAATGTCAAGTATAATACTCCCTCCGTTCCTATATATAAACCATATAGTTTTTTAAGAAAAATTCCAGAATATAAGGTTTATTGTGTTGCCCTACTTGTATGGACAATATTTTTGTAGATTTGATTAGGTTTACTTATCTTATGCAAAGTCCTCTATTAGCTCACGACAATTACTTACGCTTAAGACTACTCATAGTGGGAGTAACATAGCTAGTAACATCACACATCTCAAGGCATTTTGGTGACATGGCATGTGAATAAATGAAGAAAGAGAGTGAGGTGGTAACTAGCTATGTTACCATAACATCACACATCCCAAGGCAAAATGAGTCTACAACATAATAAATAACACAATGCATGACACCACATATAAGTTACTACTCACTATGAAGGTAGTAACCTAGACTAGTAACATGGCATATGTTACTAGTCTAAGTTACTCCCCACTATGAGCAGCCTAACCCTAGCCAAACATGGTGTAATTTTTCCTAAATATGCATTTCTTAATTTCCGTGCCAGAAATTATATGGCTTATATTTAGGATCGGAGGGAGTATGTAGTTTATGTAAAAAAAAAATCTATCGGAACCGCCTGTTTGGAAGCGCCGGTGTGGAAACAGCTCCCCTAAATAGAGGATGCAGTACCGGCGCCCCCCAAACGAAGGTGCCGGCGTTCCTGCCGGCGCGTATTTAGAGGCTACTGGTGGAGATGCTCTAATGCCCTTTCCCGAAAGGAAAATGCTCTATATCCTCCGGAGGCTACAAACCTCCCAGCCTCCGGATTTCCCACCGTTGGATCCAATCATTCTGAATCGTTAGATCGGGTTCTCCCTGCAGTTTTGCTTTAAATCTCACTTTTGCTTCATTGAAGCAAAAAAAGTCCCGCTTTTGCTTCATTGAAGCAAAAAACGGTTCAACATAAAACAAAAAACACAAATACCATTCTGTTGTGGACCTCGCCGGAGACTTCGCCGGAGCACCGTACTTCACCGGAGACCTCGCCGGAGCACCGTACTTCACCGGAGACCTCGCCGGAGTACCGTACTTCACCGGAGAACTCGCCGGAGCACCGTTGCCGGAGACCTCGTAGCAAAACATTTGTACTAAAGTAGCATTATGACAGAACAATTGTAGCAATACTATTGTAGCATTGCAGCATTTGTACTAAAAACACGACCTCGTCGGAGAACATCGCCGGAGACCTTGTAGCAAAACTTTTCTACTAAAGTCACAGAATAGGGGAACAATTGAAGCAACAATATTGTACAATCGTAGCATCGATGCCCACTCCTTGAAGCACCGCCTCCACCAGATGGTAGTGCTGCGTCGCACGGGCTTGTAGCACCACCGTCCCTGGCTTGCAGCACCACCGTTGTCGGTCGCAGCATTCCCTACCGACGAGGTCTCCGATGAATCTCTGGCGAGTCTCCTGCCTGCTCTGTCCGACATGTCTTTTTCTTTTTTGTATTTACATGAACCATTTTTTGCTTCAATGAAGCAAAAGTGGGACTTTTTTTTGCTGCGAAGAAACAATATCTGAGTGAGTCTCTTTAGTCGAACCGTTTTTTGCTTCAATGAAGCAAAAGCGGGAGGTTTTTTGCTGCGACGAAGCAAAATCTAAATTTCAGGTGAAAGTGGACACGTGTCACGCATGCAAGCAGGAGGCTGGAAAGTTTGGAGCCTCCGGAGGATTTCTAGCACTGCCCTTCCCGAAAAGAAAAAAAACAAGAAAAGCAGCGGTCAATACATAACGGCATCGGCCCATCAGGGAAACGTGCGTACATACGTATTGGAGCACTCCCGCGGCCAAGAGATCTGGAGAAAGGGAGAGATGAAGGTTCAGCTCAGCTTCCTGGACACCGGCCGTCGCCTGTCGCCATCGGTGCTCGCAGCAGCAGCTTGACTGACCTGGCACCTGTCGGCCGCTCCGGCGACGTAAGCGAGCGAGCGACCGGACCACACCACACCACCCGCCACCGAAACAAACATGCGGTTCTCCGGAGCTGTATGTCCCGTGTACGTAAGAGAATCCCCACTCGTTGGCGCTCTCCACGTCCAAATCCGGCGAAATTTTCGTCTGGATTGGATGAAGATTTGGCGTGGGGAGCGCCGAAGTTCCAGCCGTCCCCCCGGCAGGAAACCCTCAACCTCGACCATTTGACATATTTCAAACAAATTCAACATAAAATTTAACAAGTTCGGCAAACAAGAGGACGAAAATTGCTGAAACAAATTCGGCGATAACGATACAATGTTTAACAAGTGCTGAATCAAATGAAGCACACAAATTTCACAATTTTTCAAACAAATTAAGACAGACTAGTTGGCGTCGGCGTTGGCGTTGCCTCGGAGCCTCCATATGTGCTCCACCGCGATCATCTTGCAGCGAGCTGGTGCATTGTAGAGTCTCGAATCTCCCGGCGCATAGCAATGAAGGCGGCCCATGATGGAGGCACCCGGTGATTAGGCTGTGCAAGAGGACCCTCTCTCTCATATGGTGCTTCTTGCTCAGCCTGGAGGAACCGGATGCTTTCGCTCATCTTCAATAATCATGTTGTGTAGGCACACACAGCAGTTCATCACCTCCCACATCCGATCTTTGGACCAAGTCATAGCGGGGAACCGGACGACGAGCAAATCTCTGCTCGGAGGACACCAAATGCTCGCTCGACGTCTTTTCGGCAAGCTTCTTGTTTCTTGACAAACTCGCAAAGTTTGGGGGTGCTACGGTTGGAGATAGTCTTCACAAATGTTGCCCACTTTGGATAGATACCGTCTGCAAAGTAGTATCCTTTGTTGTAGTGCCGACCATTGATCACATAGTCCACCGGGGGAGCATGACCATCAACAAGCTTGGAAAAGACCGGGGAGCAGTTTAGGACGTTGATGTCATTGTTGGATCCAGGCATACCAAACAAAGAGTGCCAAATCCAAAGATCATGGGTAGCCACTGCTTCAAGTATGACAGTGCAGCCTTTTTTGTGACCCTTGTACATTCCCTGCCACGGAAACGGACAGTTCTTCTATTGCCAATGCATGCAGTCAATGCTTCCAAGCATCCCTGGAAAACCTCTAGCTTCATTTGTTGCAAGGATCCTCTGAGTGTCTTCGACAGTGGGGATCTCAAGTAATAGTCCCCGAACACTGCTATGACGGCCCTGCGAGAACCGGTAGAAACAATCAAGGGCGGTGGACTCCGCCATCCGAAGATAGTCATCTGCGGTATCACCGGGAGCTCCATACGCCGAGCATCCTCATAGCCACTCGTGCACTTCGCAGGTGACGAAAATCCAACCAAACCTCGTGCAATCCGCCTTGCATCCGAAGTAGGGATCAAAGTGGCGGATGGCATACACAATTTGCGAAATAGCTTTCGCTTATCCCGAAACGACGCCGGAAAACACTCTCACCGTGCAATGGATTGTCGGCGAAGTAGTCGGCGTACAACATGCAGTAGCCCTCCATTCGCTGTCTCGGCTTGCACTTCCGGCGACCTCGTGCCGACCCACCACGCCGACGAGTTGCCGGTCCGGCGTACATGCTTGCCAAGCAACCAAGGATCATCATGTGCTCGTCGTCTTGGGCGGCTGCCGCCATCTCTTCTTGCATAAGCTCGACGAACATCTGCTCCTCCTCTTCGTCCGAGTCCATGGCCGGCGAGGCAAATGGACGAACACCGACGGGCGTGGTCGAGGCAACCCGAGCCGCGAGCGACGACGAGGAAGCGAGGCCGGAAAACGAGGCCGGTGGAAGAGCAGCCGGATAGGCCGTCGTCCAAACACGGCGAAATATAGGCAGGTGGGGAAGGAGGGGCGGCGCAATCCGGGCAACAAGCCGGCGGGGTGGTGCCGGCGGCGAGAGAGATACGAGGGGTGGGGAGATTTTGAGCGACGTGGCGGTGGGGTTCGTGCGTCGAGTCACCGACAGATCGGGCCCTTCCCCGCTTTTCACTCGTCCGGAGTCCCCGAGAGCTCCCCGGGGGGCCGGGGGTGGCGTGGGATCGCCGGATGAATTTAGGCCCAAATCCGGACGAAAACGAGGAACCGGGAGCGCGACTGGGCCGAATTTCGCCGTCCGGATGGAAAAAACGCTCGCCGGAGGCCTCCTCGGGGGACGAGTGGAGATGCTCTAAGCACGTAAGACGCCCACCGCGGCGAGTGCGAGGGCCAACGGAGTGACGCCGCCGTCGCCGTCGCAGAATGGACACTTGTCACCGGCTGGAGCTTCCGGCGAGCCACCTGGTCGGTCGGGCAGAGTCCTCGCCCAGGTGTCCGGCGATCGAGGATTCAGTCCTGTCTTGCTCTCGCGCGCCTCGTCGCCGTCAGGGCCGATCGGTCGGTCTCCGTCACGTACGTGCCAGCTGACGCTCCGTGCCCTGTGACGCGAGATACCGCATGTGTGTTCCACGGCAGTGGCATGAATAGAAGAGGAAGGCTACATCGTTCACCCGGCTCTTTTTTTTTGTTTTTTTAGCAGAAGAAAAAAATTAAGAAAGCCCACATCTATCATTCGCCCGGTTTGAGACCCATATGTAAAGAGCATCGCGTATCTGAAACACATTCGGCCATTACAGCACAACATGGGCCAACGTATTAATGGGCCGCCTGAACCATAAACTCTGCAGTAGTATTTTCTTTGGAAATGCACTTTTGATCCTAGGTGCATACGCTCCCTTTACCCAAAAACGAATTTTTAAATATTAAAAAAAATTGGACAAATTTAGCCCTTATATCTCCACATTTTATGTCATCACGTATAGTTTCATAGTAAAATGATAATTTTTGTGGCCTGTGAAAAAAGACAAACAAATGCCCAGTAAAAAGCCTTATTTAGCATCGATTTTTGTCTTTTTTGCACAAGCCACATAACAATTCACTTTTACCTGAAATGACTTCATGAACACGTATGATGTTGAGATGTACGCGCAATATTTTGTTTTACTTTTTTTTGTATTTTTTAATATGTTTAAATTTATTTTAAATAAAGGGAGCATATGCACCTAGGAGCAAAAGCACCATATCCTATTTCCTTTCCTTTCTCTTCTTCCTTTTGGGTTTCTCCACTTTGAGTTGAGAAACTTCCGTGCGAGTTTCGAGACTCAGCAGAGTTGAGAAAACCTAGCACAAGTAGAGAAACTTGGTTTAGAGGTACCGACCGACTATACGATATAGTTACCTATGTACTAAGTATCTGCGAAGGAAAGTTTTTTTTGTTGAAATTTCAAAAGGTTAACTTGAGATGTAAGCAATAATCTTAAATCCTCATTTGAGTCAACCAACCATCTTGACAATAGATAACAAAGATATTAAGGACTCAAAGCAGGAGATTACCTTGACAACCTATGTGGGGGAATTTACGATGAGGTTTGCCCTAGATTTTCTCATTCCAAGGTCAACATCGAATTTGTTCTGACTAGCGTACTAGGACTATAACTTGGAACACTTATTGGTCTTTTTTTTTCAATAATAAACCAAAACACATTATTGGTTCTGGATGCACTTTCACATCATCGTTATCTCGCCAATGTCAAGGTCTGACCCCCTCCAATCCACTTTACATTTAACTTTTGTTGCAAGTCAAACTTTATTAAGTTTGACCGTCTAAAAATATAGTTTTTCTATAAATACTAATTTGATGTCACATACATAAGCTAATCCCTCGACCTCAACTGACTCCCAAATATCAATTGCTATCTTTTTGTAAAAATTTGAGAAAATTTGACTTAAATCAGAAGTTCACGGACAGAATGTAAAGCCTACCAAGCAAATGTTAAATGTACTTTTTAGATTAAAAATCATGTGCAACTCTTTTATGATATATTAACCCTGATTTCATTCTGGATTAACCCTCACCTGTGGCTGTGGGGGCTAGCTAGGCACAGTTTTAGACCATCTCAACCTGAATGTTCAGAGCAGGTACGTATTACAGTCCTCGAGCAAGACAGCCATTGGCTAGCGCTTACACATAACCTAA
Organism: Lolium rigidum; assembly: GCF_022539505.1. Taxonomy (NCBI): domain Eukaryota; kingdom Viridiplantae; phylum Streptophyta; class Magnoliopsida; order Poales; family Poaceae; genus Lolium; species Lolium rigidum. Next base: position 77,050,036 of record NC_061509.1, on the reverse strand, counting down.
CAGACTCTTGAACCTCGATCTCGATCTCGTCACGACCGTTCCATCGAATTGATTGGGAGAATTGAAGGTAGCTAGCTAGCATGCCTGCGTACGCACGGCCGGTCACTCTAGCTACGCGTGTACATGCAATTTAAGAACCTGTCGTGATCAGGTGCATGGTCGTTTTCCGCCATGGGACAGTCGGCATTCGCTGACGATGACCTCGTACCACGCAGACTGCTTGCGATCGGCATCATCGATCGATGGAATCGAGAAAACGGCCGATCGCGCGCGGCACACAAGCTCATCAATCCTTGCATTGGATGCTAGCTCGCTCTCTCACACACAGTCTCACTTCCGGCCAGTCTCTCTCTCTACATACGATCGGATGACAGTGACGGCGACAACTTAACTGATCGAGCTTAGCGCGCGTAATGGCTGATCGACATATACCAAGTTGATCTTAATTGGTGGACATAGCTAGGTCGCTACAGTCTACGCGTACGTCCTGGCTAGCTACGTACACAGCGGTCGGTACGTGAGGGATGAATTAATTGATCGAGGTTTTCGGTCGCCTCGTCTCTAATCTGGACTGAGATCTTACGCACGCACGCACGTTCAGCTGGAGCTGTCGTACGTGCATAAACCATGGGTGCTACGTACCACCATCGTTTTCATTTTTGTCTAATCTGGAGGAAGCTTCGTCGATGACTCCGATGTGCTATAGTTCTGTCGATCATTGCTGGGGGGAAACACGGCAGACGGCTTTCGTCTTCGACGGCGGTGAGGCCGGCCGCGAGACTGCGAGAGGCGGCGCAAGTAGGCTGGTTCCGGCCGGGCTGCCTGCAATGCGGACGACGGTCGACGGAGGACTGTCAAGTTTGTGTGTAGCTGACCCATAGCGGGCTGGGCTGTTTGCCTCTTTAAGCTGCGGGTGTTACGATGTCGATGGGTGTATCGTCATTGACGACCCACCGTGAAGAACAGACAAGGATATGTCCTTTAGCGGGAAACATTATGAGAATGTCCCGTCATATTTTGTTACTCCCTCCATTCACTAATGTCAGACTTTTTTTTCGATAATTCAAAGTGGACTAGATACGTAACAAAACAAAGGAACTTACATACAAAAAAATATGTCTACATACATATATTTACGAAAGAAGTAAGGCCTTTAGCAAACTGAGGGGTACATGAAGACAGAAAAGTGAATAATAGACTTTGTGCATACATATGTTTTCATAAAATGCTTTACCATTCGATACAGAGGATGGAGCTTTGATCTCCTTCTTGAAAGCAAAAAAACCAATGCATCAAGTTTGGAGAGGGGACAAGGTAGAGCACGAGGGTTTCTTTAGAAATGGGAGGAGGAGGTAAATTGGAGAAAGTACGCTTTAACTTGGAAGCGACTAGTCTCGTTGAGTCGGTGGTGTGGGGATCTCTGCAACTCTGAGAGCGCATAGTTTCCCCTGTTAGTGATTGAGAGCCTACGGGCAAAGTTTGGCGAATTTCTTCTATGAAAACTATACACCTTCAAAAGAAAAGGATGTTTCAAGTTCAAGTCATCCTCAAATATTTATTTTTTAAAACAAAGGCAAAAGCTTTGCCTATTTTATTGATTTTTTTTTTGAATAGGAAAGGTCCCGAAGGACTGAGAGCTGCATTAAGTTAACACGGTTACAGACCAATTTACAGAAAGGACCTCAGGGAAACAGGAAATAACATACCAGCCCTTAGATTTTGCGTACAGGACCCTAAAGGAAAAGATAAAAAAGCGATCAGGTCCCTGGTCGTCGCCGGCGAACAGGCTTCGCCAACGACTGCCTTCCACGCCACCGGGGAACGAGCCACTTGGGGCGTAGACGGCCGGAACTGTCGACGATGAAGCTGTGCTGCAGGGGAAGGCGATGGCGCCAGCATGAGTCCCCCGTTGATGAGCATCCCAGGAAGAGCACCACCTCGACGGTGGTGCAGATGAAGCAGGCGCAGCCCCCACGAACTGCCGCCAGCACAGATGAGCAGCAGAACCATCGCTGCCCTCGCCCTCGCCGCCACGGCCGAGAGGAACAGCTTTGGCGCAGCATCTCCGCACCAGCAGCAGCCAGGATAAGGCCTCCAAGATGCAGACGCGTTGGCGACGACGCGGCTGAGCTCCTCCTCGCCTCCACGGCTGGCCAAGAACTCCTCGACGTCGTTGAACGGCGGCACACACATGCTCCCCCCCTCGCCTCCAAGGCCGGCCAGGGGAAAACACCGCCCACCACCGCCGCGTTGCAGCAGAAGGAACACCGCCACTCTTTTATTAAATGGAGCGTCGATCTTCTTCTCCGTTCTCCCCTCCGACCATCGGAGAAGAAGAGGAAGGAAGAGAGATCCTACATCGGCAGAGATCCAGGCGGCTAGATCTCCTCCACCGCTCGCACTAGTGAGCATCAAGCCCCCTACCGGCATAAAGCCACTAATCCTAGCTACTCTATGTACTCCGGCGCCTCCCCTCCACCCATCTCGACCGGCGGCGCCGGCGAGATCGGCTTTGGTTCGGCCCGGCCCTTTCGAGGAGGCTCTCAGCTACTGTAGAGGGGAGAGAGAACGAAAAGGGGGGAAATAGTGGGGCCTATTTTATTGATTAAGAATACGTTTGTTCTTAAGGTTACAATTTACAAATTAGCCTAAAAGGCTATGATACAAAAGCATACTCTCGCACCATAATAGCATTCAAAAGCTTTGCCCCTGCAGCCACCACATTTCACGTGATGGCTGCAAGGACGATGGAGGGCATCGAAACGAAGTTCTTGAAGACCCTTTCGCCTCGGGCCCCCACCCCCGCAAGCGAGCACCACCACTCCTTGACCGATGCAAAATTAATCCAATGAGAGGTGTCCATATGAATTAGGCCGAGCCATTCCTTGATGCTCTTCCAAACTCAGATAGAATACCGACATTTGAACATGTGTGCCGCGGTCTCTTGCTCACACTTGCTCATTGTCGAAGTAAAGATTTTTTTTTTTGAACTTATGGAAGTAAAGATAAAGCTAGTGTGAGTTGACGACTGCTTGCTTTGCGCAAATATGATCCATGCAAGAGAAAGAGAAAGCTACCGTACGTTGGGATCAATAACAATAAGAGAGTGCTTAATTAAGGCCAGCTTTATTGCCTTGTCTCCCAGACTTGTCCTTTTCGGCAGATTTATTGTTAGAAGAAAAAAAACATCATAGATCATATATGTACCAATGCACAACTAACCCTTATCCTACTTACCCATATAATTTCCTTCACCGAACAGCACTTTTATGGTCAGATCTCAGAGTCTATCTAACCCGCAAAAAAAACCGCAGGTAGAAGAAAAGAAAAGGTAAGGATTGAATGTCATGACATGTTGAGCCCAACAGTAATTGACAACCGGAGATTCTGTCACAGAAGTCGTTTAGTTGTAACACAAGAAAAATACATGATTTAACGAAGCATCGGATGTTTGCCATAGTTGTCAAACTAATAAAAGTAATTTTGACTTTGAAATTTCAAGCAAAGTAGCACATAGTAAGAAATTTATGGTATTTAACCCTACAAATGAAACAAGCCTATGTAGGAAAATCCACACGGAATTGAATCCTCCAAAAGTTCTTAAGAAATTTCCTTGCGTAAAAGAAGCCCAAACATGCATCTGACAACTGGCTAGCCTCTAAGTACATCCAGGTTGGATAAGCAACGAGATTAATGCCAAGTGTAAGACAGGAAAGTATCCAACTACTTAACAGGGTCTGATGATGAAGACTATTGGCATCTTAAATCATGTTTTAAAATAGCAATTAGCGTTGCAAATCACTATCCAGAAATCTCTTTTTTTTTGTGGGGACACTATCCAAATCTCTTGCACCACATGTCACTGGCGTAGCTTCGATTGTTACCTTTTGTATGAATGTTTTCAATAACATAATAAACTTTGATAAGAAATAATGTGTCAAATTTGCTGGTACCATTTTTATGTACAATATACAAATATTTTTTACATTAGTTGTCAAATATACAAAAAAATCATGTTTTCTAAAATGTCATCTATTTTCTATTAGCACAAAATAGAGTTTATCACATAATAATGAGCAACACGGCAACACACCAGGGTCCAGGGGTGAAGCTACAGTCAGACTATCTGGGGTTCACCGTGAGGTGTTTTGGATCACCAATTCACCATGGTGCATTTTACAAGAACTACAGACTGTTTTTTCAGGCTAATTGCCAAGGAAAATCTCAATATCCTGGCGACTATGCCCCCTATTGCCTCGGTTCATGAAATTCATAACACAAAAACATGTAGGGACTGATGGTACAAAACATACTTTGATAGTACTCCAAGTTAACATACCTAACAATAGTATTCTCAATTACGGCCAATTTAAATAAGTTTAAAATGTTAGTAACACGAAAAATTTAAGGAGCTTTGAGCAGAACACTCGCAATCTAGAACTTCAAATAGTATATGTGAAATGTTAAGGAGTACAGTATTACACAGAGGTAGTAGTAAATTGTGAAATGGTCCTATCTCTTGATTTATGTGCTACGGCCAGTTTGAAGTGGTCTGCGTGTACTTGCCATGAGGAAAGGATGTGCAGAGACAGTGTCAGAAGAACATATCAGTGACAGAAGCTTCCTATCCAGCAAAACCTGACACAGATGTCTGTGGAGCCTGCACATACCTGTTTCTCATTAACTGAGTCGACAGGGGTAACGGGCTCCAGCAAATCTGATTCACTTCCACACACAAAAATAAATTTTTGGGCAGTTGCATGGTGAAATATATGACAAGGCTCCAATTATTGCAGACCAACTGTTGGACACTTAAATGTCGATATCACCAGACTGCCTTAGGACGTCCACAGCCTAGTACCATTTGCCGTGCATTGGCAGGGCACCTACCTCATCTCAGCAAATTTATAGACAGTAAATTTAAGAGCAGCAAGATGTTTTTGCAAATTTGAATTTCCTTGTGAAGTGCAGACCACCGAAAGGACACCAATCAAGCGCACAGAAAGGCAACCAAGCATTTTTCAGTAGAGCCTAAACCCAGCATTCGGGGTTAAAATTATGCATAGAAACAGAACTACTGCTCCAACCGTCTCTCTGTTTCAGCTTCCTGACATAGTCTACTTACTCTTCCTCCATGAAAAAAATAGTCTAGTTACTAGTGACAAAAGTGCAAACTTTAATACATTATCACGCTATCCACCAAGCAATAAGCCACAACAGTCAACAATATGTCAGAAGATATAACTTCTGAATTTTTCAATAGCAAAGAGCGTCAACCAAACATGAGCGGGCACCATCGTGATCACCAGGCTGTGGATGGAGCTAACCTTAGACAAGCTTAAATGCCAACCAACTCCAAGGAATGGATCCCAGAGCTAAAAATATCAGAGCAAAGGGGAACTTGACAGTTCTTCCAGCAAGGCTTACTCAAAATCGCTCTGTCGACTCGAGCGCAATCCGAAGTCACTTAAAAGCAACATTTCATTGCACATTTCAAGCTCTACATCCTATGGCTCGAACAGGACTGGGTGTTGAAATATGAAGAGTGGTTCCAAATGAAGCAAAAGAACTTTGAAGATGCCATCGCACATCGAGCACGATATATCACAAACACGCTATTTTCCCAGCACAAGTCTTACCATATTGACGATCTTCAATAAAAGGTCTTACCACATCTCTCTTCGTAGTTAAGTACGATGTCCATGCGTCCCATGGCACTCAAACCCATGATTGAACACCTGGACCACGGTCATTAGCTACAAATGCATAAAGACATCGAGCTCTTTTTATTGGCTCCACTTTGCTCTCGCCTGTCCTGGATGTTATCATCATTGTAATTTCCTTTTAGCTCCTCAAGGCGTCTGTTGAAGAGCTGTTTGTACTACTGACTGTTGAGTCTTTAATATAATCTCGGTATCTTATATTTCGGAAGGAGGAAAAACATGGCTAGTTGTAGGAGCTTAGGTGAATCAACTCAGCAGCCAGGGCAGCCCAGCCCAACAATAAATGGGGCTGGCCATGGGTGTAGGTGAGCGTGTTTATTACCACTGTACTAGCAGGGAAGGTGGTTATGCTATGCATCTACTCAGTTCACCGACAGTGCACCACTGCGGACCCCCTTCAGACTTCCGTTGCCCCTCCTCTGATTTCGCTCTTCGTCTCTATCTTCTGCTATAGTTTCTTTTTATCCCTTGGCACAGGCTTGCTATACTGGTACTAGTGACCCCAGCCAGCAGCAAGCACCCATCCTCTCCGGTGTATACCTTCCATTTCCAATCATGGCCAGTGAAAACCTAGACCAAGCGCACACTCTCTCTTTCTCTCTTATGTGTGTGTGTGGGAGTGACACTGTGCCACGTATTATTTGACTACCTACGCATCTAACCACATTTAACACGGCAGTGCAGAAGCAAGTACAGGCTGGGCAGTTTATATTCACTCGCCCCAGAGCTCTCCTCCCCCCACAACACCTTCAGAGCCTCATTCCCTCGTCTGTGACAGGCAAAGACAAATGGTGCAACCCAAGAAGAAGTTTCGTGGAGTCAGGCAGCGCCACTGGGGCTCCTGGGTCTCCGAGATCAGACACCCCCTCCTGTAAGCCCCTACTACTAGCGTTGCTTCGGTTCCTTCTAAGTTTCTGTTAAGGTCAGTGGTTTTGATCTGTCTACAGGAGTCTAAATGCATGACATATTTTGCAGTAAGAGGAGGGTGTGGCTTGGTACCTTTGAAACGGCGGAGGAGGCCGCACGGGCCTATGATGAGGCCGCCATCTTGATGAGCGGGCGGAATGCCAAGACTAACTTCCCCGTGCAGAGGAGTGGCACTGGTGATCCTGCCCCAGCTGCAGTCCGCGATGTTCGTGGTGGTGGCAGCAGCAGTGGGAGCTCCTCCTCGACGAGCAACCTATCCCAGATTCTCAGTGCCAAGCTTCGCAAGTGCTGCAAGGCGCCATCTCCGTCCCTGACTTGCCTTCGCCTCGACACCGAGAAGTCCCACATTGGTGTCTGGCAGAAGCGCGCGGGAGCCCGTGCCGACTCCAGCTGGGTCATGACCGTGGAGCTCAACAAAAGGGCGGCGCCATCCAGCGATGCAGTGGTGGTACAGTCCACCGTATCAGCAGCCACAGCATCTTCACCGGTGAGTACAATGGATGACGAGGAGAGGCTCACACTGCAGATGATCGAGGAGCTGCTGAGCAGGAGCGGTCCAGCTTCACCTTCACATGGAGAGGATGAAGGCAGCTTCGTGGTCTGAAAAAGCATGGGCGAAACAGCATAGCGAGGTCGCCGTCTGAGATCAGGATCCCGTAGGCTGGTTGGTACACAAGCAGTTCAGGTTGATTCAGTAAGATAGATATGTCTATTACTCACAAAAAATTATAAGTTTGCGATTGTGTGCAGCTATATATATGTACTTACGTTGTTATTATAACTCAGTCACAGTCAAGATGCTTTATTACACATCAATGTCAGTTATATAGTTTCTCATAAAGATAATAAATAGATTGTGGTTCTTTGTTACCTCATCCTTTCCTTCAACTTCAGACTCCAACGTGGGCTATGTAGAGAAATCTAAAAAATGTGATGAAGGTGATATTTGTGAGGAAGACCTCAGCTTTATACAACATAATCATTTCTATGGACCATGGACTCTAGAGTTTTATGTGTACAAGAAGAAAGCACCAAATACTTTTGTGTATTCATGCCAAGTCTGTATGCATTTATTGTGAGGAAATACACTTATAGGGAACATAGGACAAATCAGCAAGAATACAAGCACAAATACAATTCAGTGAGAAGAATTAGCTGCAAATCCATCGGATGACTACAACTTGGCATTGTGTCTCAGCTAACACACAATTCCATCATTTCCTTTCGAAATGGTAGAACATTCAATTCCGCACCACCAAACAGAGATATGAGAAGGACATATTTTCAGAAAGCTCCCCTCTGCCACTAATGCTGTCAGCATCATGAAATCATTACATTTTCAGCAATAGAGATGCATGAGTATGTGTTTTCTATATTTAAAACTAAATCCTAAGAAATTCACTGGAAAATCCCCCAAGCAAAGAAATCTTAAGGGCTTGAGTGATCAAACCAATGATGGACCATAGAAAAACTATTTGAGGACAGGTGTACAAAAGACCTTGAGAGTCGTATTTCGCCTCATTCAATAATGAAATGCGATGCATAATTAAGTAACATTAATCATATTAGGCTAGCTAGGATGAGCCCACGCTATAATGACCAACAAATCCTTTGCCTTTAGACTAGGAACAACTGATAGAGCCTTGGAGCATTCAACTAATAACCAGACAACAGAAGCAAATCACTAGACAGCTCCACCTCACGTCAATTATGCATTAAAGAGATGGCCATCATATAAGGTGAGTTTGTGAAAATAGTTTACATACCAGTGATGACCAATGTCATGGTGAATTGGTGATAGTAAGACCAATGGGCAACTGTCTCAAACTTAGCAAATACTGAACTGGAAGAAACTTAGTGGTGAGGGTTTGTTAGCTCAGATGCTAACTCAAAACTGGCAAGTCACAAGAGGTAGTATATGTATTTCAGTGTAAAAAGAAAAGATCAATCAGGAACGACGAGCAAGGTCCCCACGTTCCTTTTTTTTCTGTCCAAACTTCAGAACATGGAGAAATGACAAAAAAAGATCAGCTTCATGGTTGAGTTTAAAGGATGGTGCAAAAGCAGGCAATCAATGCTGAAGGGCCCAATCAGTGAGTTGGTCAGTCATCATAAGCAACTGGATCAGGAAAGAAGAAAATAATAACATAGATGGAAGAAAGTTGCCAACTATAGTCTCTGCTGAGTCACTAGGTCATGAAATAAATGGCATTTCACTGCTTTTCTTACGATAGTTAAGTTGCTTCCTTTTTAGTCATTATCCATACCTATATGGAAGTGTTTGGATGGAGACTGACTGTCTTTTCGCCTACTATGTCTGTCTTACTCACACATTTTATATGAAGTTCTGTTTGATGATTTGCTTTTCATTCAGCAGGCTGTAGTAGTCTTGTCCTTAAAATCCCCGAACTCGCCCGTCATCAGTCATTAGTGCCACAGGTACCATCCTCACAGGGATCCCTCAAGCAACAAACAAAAGCTTTCTGCACCTGTTTCTTCATACTTCTGCCAACATTTGCAATGATGTACATGTAGTATCATCTCTAAATCATCCCCATACCCTTTGTGCAAGCACCATCTAGCATCACTATATACCTCTCTTCATTCTTGATGCCCAGTAACAGAATAGAAGAGCAGGATCCTAAAAACAACATTGAAGTGTGATGGTACCAGTAAGGGATTTATATGCTAAAGTTGGTCATTTTAGTCTTTTATTTACAAGGTTAATAAGTTCTATAGTGTTAAATACTAATAACTAAGGTATATAACTTATAATGGCTTCGTCGTACATCAAAGTTCAATACATAATTTACACACATCTATGTACTAAGAAATTTTAGCATGACGAAACACATAGCACCGTTTATATGAGGAAATTGTTCAGAAGAGGAGGATGTGTATGTGTTCGATAATTTCTGGTACCACATTAGCTGGTCAAGGAACTCCCATGCTGTAAAAGCGAGAATTGAATATGTCCAGCAAGAGAGCTGTGGTGGTCCTCCAATATTAACTCTACCCTTTGCTTCAATACTATTCAAACAAATCAGTGAAGTCACATCTTAATTACGATTTTAAAGCATATCGCATTAAGTCACTTACTTAGTGATAGTGATATTTTCATATGCTAGATCTACATAATATGGTTTAAATAAGATCACATGTACATGTGATTCGAGTATGTACTACGGGTTACAGTACATACAGCACCAATGGGTTCATGGTTCCACATGATAGAAATGTCAGAATAAATTGGTGAACAAGACATAAAAAATCAAACCATTTTCTAGTTAGTCCAGTAGACTCAATAAAGCATAACTTCCATTTGGATGATTATTAGCCCAAACATCATGCTTCGAAGAATAGATGTTCAAATTATAACTAATAAGTTATTGTTCAACTGGAAGAATAAATAAATAAAGAAGGTAACATGGAAGTATCACCGAGTGATCCACTTTAATGTGGATTATTAAAATCAGATAACTAGTGAAAACCAGTTGTTAACTTATTATAATAGTTAAAATGGAACCTCGTTGTAGTTGTAAAAATATGGCATGGTACATTGAATACCGCTGGCAAGACAGCAGAATATTGAAGTGCTTGTGGAAGGATGTTTATACTGCAACAATTGTAGAGAATGCTACTATAATACTTGTGATTCCACCAATTTGCTTTATATGGCTAGTTCACCGTTGTACTTGAACTATTGCACCAGTGAATTAATTTTAGTAAACGAAACAAATATAAGTTTACTAACACATGTAACAGGTATGCTGGAAGAAAATGAAAGTAAACAGAATAACAAATATTCGCAGTGAGTTCATAAGTCCATTATATCGGATGTGAAAAAAATGTCTAGAGTAGCAACATTTATTAGAACAGTTCTCGTCGAATGTTAAATTCCAGTTGAAAAAAGCATATTTGATCAGCAACAAGCTATAGACAATTTACAACTCTTTTCATAGCTTTGGAAGGAGACAGCCAGTAAAGTATCGGATCAAATCTGCCACTTTGAGTAAGTCTAAGTACCGCAGAACAGTGGTCACGTATTGTGCTTCGCTACTAACAATATGGTCCATTGATTTTTTTTGTTGATACTTGATCTATCCACGATTCATGTTCTTATAGGTTTACGGCCCGCAATACTCAGCATTCAGTGATTTCCACAATTCAATGTCCTATCCGAGCTTCCATAGTTCAGATTATCCAGGATCATAAAGAAAACAAACTAGAGCTAGCAAATCAATAACGTAAAGTTGAAAATTTAAAAATATAAATCGTACCATTGTTAAGTCGACTGCATTACTGCACTGTGCATGTTTGACTTATATTTGGACGGAAACATATGATAACTTCTTTACATTTTCAGCATGAATTGATTCCAGGCACATGCCCTGAGGAATCAACTTAGACTGGTTGACTACTCTGGCTTAGGAAGGTCCTATACATTTCAGAAGTTGCATATTCTGATATCTGGCATATCCGCAGGAAGATGGATGCGCAGATGGTTTTCCTAAAAACTTCAACTTGACTACTGAACAACAAAGCCATATAGTTGGTAGTGCATACAGAAGTGTCATATTAAGAAGATTGGCCACTTCTCTGTTAAGTCAATTTTCTCTTCCTGTTAGTGCCAAGAGAAAAATTGTTGATGAATTTTGAATTAGAGAGTTCCCGGGGAATTGGAGCTCCTGCAGTCTTCAGAACCTGAGCAAGTTCTCTGAAGAGTTTCCTATCCTCATCATTCACCAAGACAATAGCCATGCCCTCCTCACCCATTCGAGACGCTCTTCCAACTTGGTGAACATATTCATCAATGGAATTTGGCATGTCAAACAAAATCACTTGGCGTACTTTCAGGAGATCCATTCCACGTCCCAAGACCCCAGTACAAACAACGACAGATACTTCTCCTGTGAGGAACCTTCTCAATCTTTCTCTTCTCTCTTTCATTGTCTTCTCACCATGAATAGAAATAGCCTCCAACCCAGTGGCAGCAGTAATTGCTTCAGACAAGAGATCAGCACCAACTCTGGAACTCACAAACACAATGGCAGGAGGTTTAAAGTGCTGCTTGCTTCTCATTATCTCAAAAATCTTCTGCTTCTTCTGCTTAGACTCCACCCAGATGACCACTTGCTTAACTGATTTGTTTGGTCTACTTGGGTTCCCACAAGTAATATGCATCATGTTGTTAGAGAGTGAGTTCGACAGCTCCTCAATTTCTGAATGTACTGTTGCTGAAAACATCATAACCTGTGGACGTGACAGTGCCTGAAAGATCTGCATGACCTGATCTCTGAATCCCCTCTCTAGCAAGCAGTCCACTTCATCCAAAACAAATGCAGAAACATCGGTAAGGTCAACATTGTGTTTCATGAGAAGATCAATTAGTCTCCCTGGTGTGCCAACAATTAACTCGACACCATTTTCAATTCTATATATTTGCTGAGCTAACGGATCTCCACCAACAACTAGAGCAGTTTTAAAAGTTAAACCCTTTCCAAGCACCTTGGCTTGATCTTCCACCTGTATGCATAGCTCTCTAGTTGGAGCAAGGACTATAGCTAAGGGACCACGCTTGCTTGTACACTGCTGCAGCCGCCCTCGTGAACAATGTGCAATTATAGGAACTAGGAAAGAAGCTGTTTTTCCAGAACCAGTCTCTGCAGAGACAAGTAAGCTTCTATTGCTTAATGATGCAGGGATGACTTGCATCTGCACCGGAGTAGGCATAACATATCCTGCAGCTTCGAGATTGTGCACAAGCTTCTCAGGAAGACCACACGAAGAGAAACACATGATTGGATCAGGAACAGCCTCACCCTTGACACAAATGTCAAGTTTATTTCTTAGCGAAGCGATCTGGCTAGCATGCAAACTCGGCACATCAGGACAGTTATTATCTCTGACACAGAAGCTTTCGTCACCAAAAGGAACATCTACGCGCACTGGTGTTTTTGCTGGCGTCTTTGCTGTAGCGGCAATTCTAGTAAGAAGAGCAGTCTTGCATTGGACGCTGCAGACATCATCATCAGTCTGGTCACATATATACTCGCCGTATCGACCGCATATAATGCAGCGAGGCTCCCCTGGGAGAGCTTCTCTCTGCTCAAAGCACCTTTCCTTCACGCGGTCTGTGAGAGTAACAACTATCATGATTCATGAAGAAGATGTTTTGATTCCTTGACTGAACACAAGGAACAGAGAGAAGGCAACCATCTGATATTTTTACATCAGAGAGGCGCAGGACTGTAGATGATACGAAAAAAGGATGGTGTTTTGTTGCAAGATAAGGTGAAAGCAAGATTATAACATGAGAAACAAAATGTTCATCAGCTACCAAGGTAAAACACCATAAATGATGTCAGCACGAAGAAGGCGTAATTTTATTATAATAATCTTGAGCTTCTAAGTACCAACTATTGCGATATGAAGTCTACATAAAACATTTTTTCTTTGGTAAATAAATAAATTTATAACTGTGAAAAAAAACCAGCTTCCTAAATTCATTTATATATCTTTATTTGGCAGGATTTTTCCCTTCTTTTAGGATGAGAATGCGTACGAGTCCAATTATTTGGCCTTTTTGCTGATATGCATGCTGTGATAAATTCAAGGCAATTACCTTCCACTTGGACCTCGTTCCTATCACCAGATGGAGCAACCTCCGCTGAATATTTCTCCCCTTGTCCCATTAAATTGAGGAGAGAAGAAAAATAGTGCAAACTGCATAGATGAAAAGGAGAGACGAAATTAGATCCAATACAGGACAGGCGGTATCGGGGCGTAGCATAACCTCCGGGGGGAGGGAGGACCGGAGAGACGAGAGAAGGATGAAACCTGCGCCGCCGTCGTGCTCCGCTGATCCCGTCCCTTCTCTTCGCCTCCCGCGGCCGCAGCACCCAAAAGAAAGGAGCGGCGCTGCGACAGGGCGGCGAGCTTCAAGGCGCCGGAGGAGCAGCACGGATTCGAAGCTGCGGCGTGCGTGCGGCTGCCGGCTGGTCTGGTCTGCGGGGAAGCGCGGCGCGGCCGTGGTGTTGCTCCGTGCTCGGGCTAGTTGGGCCTGGCTAATTTAGATTGGGCTGTGTGCGACGGGTCCATTAGGTTTTCAAGGCTTTTGCATGTTGACCGCTCATTCCCTCTCCAACCAAACAGGCCCAGCCCACTAGTCATTGCCGGCCGTTGTGATTATCTACTCCCCTGATGCCGTGTCGCACCGTACCAAGTACAAAACGGCAGGCGCCGCCGCCCCAAGCCGTAGGCGAACGCGATCAGGTCATGAGGAGCTCTAGCTGATCATCATCCGGCGAGTCGGCGGCTACTGGCGAATTCTCATGGGGCGCAACGCTAGCTCGCACCTCCGGCCGGCCGCTCGCTGTAAGTACAAATCGCTGATTGATCGAATCCCCCAAGTGCCGCAAAACTACCATGAATCCAGAAGTTGATCTGATCAGCTTCAAGTCGTTGTATTCATCATCCAGCAGATAGCCGTATATAGGGTCTCGATTAATTCGTGCAAGTACTAGTTGCATCGATCCTGTCTTTGGTTCATTTCGAAGTCCTCTAGGGTGGCAACATCAACGAGGAAAAAAGGTCCTGGTCCTACCTCCTGTCGAAGAACTTGGTCCAATTGTCAGTGTAAGCATTTTTAAACTATACTTACAATCCTATGTTATTATGCGACTACCGAAACCCATATCATGCTTAAATACCATTCCTAGTTATTCTCATGGAAGGCTACAAACATCTGCTTACTGAATTTCTATTTTAATATTAACTGAAACCCATACCGGCCATTTCCTCTGATAGGTATCTGCTTACTGTTATTGTTTCGGCTGGCGTGAAGTTCATTTTGGATATAGGATGGACCCTCAGTTACTTGGTATTATCGTTTGCACTTTCCATGATATAACCCTTTAGATCTCTCAAGAACAAAGTCTTACGCTAGGAATTGTTTGTTTCACAGGTTTTACCTAATATTGTTGTGGCTTGATATTGAAATTACTTATATATGAATGGACGCTATTCAATCATGTGCACTATGATTTTTGCAAATTGTGGTTGCTCATGCTCATTTGTTTTTGCACCATGCACATCTCAACATCTCTCAGTTGCCCAGCTTCTTGAAGATAAATCAGTTTGTTAGTTGCAAATTTAACATGGAGGAGGGGTATACTTCACACTTGAAAGCTACTCCCTCCGGCCCAAGGATTAGGGCGTACAAAAAAATTCACATTTTTCTCAAGGCCTAAGGCGAGGGGGCGGGGGGAGGGGGTATCGATAGGATCTCGTTTTTACCGCTGGCATGTTCCTCCTCGACTCATGTGTTGTATTCACACCCACCGGCTTCTGCCTCAACTCCTGCGCGAATGTACAGCCGCCTACTCCCAGTCCTTCTTTAGATCATGGCGCCCAGGGTAGAGAGGATCTTCCCGTTCTCTCACACACTCCCTCTACCCTATTCTGACATTCTTTTCTTTGCGAAGATCTTCCCATGCCACCCGTGGCAGTTCCCATCCAAAGGGCGGTGTCGTTGATGGCGTTGGCAGTGGTTCAAGTGTTGCTGCGGTGATGGAAGAAGTAATGCGGTGGAGGTAGTTGTAAAAGATGTTGTTGCGATGCTGGAAGAAATACAAGATGTTGTTGCGGTGATGGAAGAAGTACAAGATGTTGCTGCGGTGGAGGAAGTTGTAGAAGATGTTGCTGCGGTGGATGGAGTAGGAGATGTCGTTGTGGAGATGGATGGACTAGAAGATGTCGTTGTGGAGATGGATAGAGAAGAGGTCATCATTTTGATGTTCTCACACCTGATGAGCAAGTCATGGTTGACGTTATGTTTGATGTTCACCATCTAAACATTTATCTTGATGACAATGGCTCCTACCGTTATCGTGGGGAATAGATAACAAGTTCTTTATGTAATGAATGAGAAACATTTGTGTTATGCGAAAATTATGGGTAATAATTTTTTGCATAACACAAACTCATGATTGCATTACATAAAGAACTCGTTATCTATTTCTCATGGTAATGGTAAAAGCCATTGTCATCAAGATAAATGTTTGGATGGTGAAGTTAAAACATAACGTCAACTATGACTTGCTCACCAGCTGTGAGAACATCAAAATGATGCACATCTTCTTCGTCCAAACAACGACATCTCCCCAACGATGTCTTGTACTTCTTCCATCACCGCAGCAACATCTTCTACAATTTTCTCCACCACAGCAACATCTTGTACTAATTAATTGTACATGTTCACTTTTGCTAAAGTGAACCTGATCGTGACCACACCATGCCTACCAAAATATTTACTCCTCGTTAGTTCGAACCTCGACAACGCTCAACAAGTTCATGAAAAATTGTAGAGTAAAACAATATGATCGCTGGCATCTACCAGTGCTACTTTCCCAATGGCTAGAGGAAAATGTCTCGTGGTCAATTGGGGTACATGCATTACAACGCCAGTGATTTCTACAATTGATACAGCATGTTATGAATTAGATAAGATATTAACTTTGACACTCTGTCGATGTAATCTAGTCATGTATCGATATTATTACAAGAATACTAGTGATTGAGCCATTTGGTAAATTTAAGACATCATCGATATGTGTTCATGTAAAGATAAAATTATATATATGATTAAGTAGAAAATCCATTGTACATTTACTTTACCTAATAATGCAAATGACACAATAGTATATGTTTGGCAAAAATACTAAAGTGTATAATATCAACATAGTAAATTAATCCGTCCCACCTTATTTACATATGTAATTTTTGTAAGGCACGTTTTCAAAAGCCCGCAACATGCTAAACATGGGTCAGTTGATTAGTTTGAGCAAAACCAGAGGGAGCTAACTCAAACAAATCAACTAGCATATGTTTTAAGTCCGAATAAAAAGTATGATGTAAAGAAGGTGGGATGGATTGATACTCTGCGGATATAGTACACTTTCCTTTGTTGTAAAACATATTTTATTGTGTCACTAGTACTGTATTAGCTAAAGTGAACATGTACAATTAATTTTCCAACTAACTATATATACTTTTCTCTTTACATGATAATATATGGATGAAGTTCAATTTCCCAAATGGCCCAGCCATTGGTATCTTGTATTAATATTCATAGATGATTACATTATATTGATAGGGTGTCAGGTTATTTTAGTAGTTCATATAATAGTATGTCAATTATATTGCCATGGAGCCGCCATTCTGCGGGATCTTCCTGCCTGGAGCCGCACGAAAAGTCATAACAAGGTGAAGGATATAGAAACCTCACAACCTGGCCTGAAGGGATCTGGATGTGATATTGAGGCTCTGTTTGGTTCATTGCCCACGTTAGCCCCACCAAAAAATTGGTTGCCTATTGTATTTTGGTGTATGTTTGGTTTGTTGCCAAAATTTTGGCTACCAATGGATGTCCCACTATTTGTCTCACAGAATCTTGCCAAATAATTGATCAAGTGGGGGTGGAGGATTCCTTGGCCAAAACATTGGCAAGCCAATTCTTGCCAACATTTGGCAGGGCAAGGTATGGCACAAACCAAACATACCCTAACAACCATCTAGTTCAGCGTGGCGTATGCCAATGACAAATCTTGTGGTCGCGGAACTGAAGCGTGATGAGATCCCAGCCGGTCAAGCCAACCATACAGTTCCGGAACCTCCTTCGACTCGCCTATGCCTGAATTAAATTGTGATTGGCAGTATTGGTATACTTTATTAAGAAATCGTTGCAACAAATTTTGATCTCCCCAATTCATGTAAAGCTAGTGTGCTTCACTTGGGACTCCAATCAGAAAAGAAAGCAGTTATCCTATTGATGTTTTTTAATAATATGTTTATATGATTATCAATTAGAACAACATTCTAGAATATTTGTTTCTATGATATTACCGCAATTGTAATTTTGCAGAGTTCATTCTGATAAGTAGCTATTTATTCTAAGATGATTTTCACATGTGATAACATTTACTTGCACTCTTGCAGACATCCTGCCAAACTATTTTGCATGTCTTGTAATACTTACACCAGATTTCTCTTTCTAAACACAAAAATAGAACACTCCATTGTGCTGCTCTTTTGCCTAGGAATCCATGACACTTCATGGCGTTTCTAGATGTTGAGGGATTTCCTGAAGTATGTTCGGTTAGCATTTTAAACCATGTTAAGTTGCATGAGAAGAGAACCTACGATTGACGGCTATCATCATTTCTTTTATCCAAGGATGAATTATGTCAATTTATATGATCTTATTCAGGTTTGACACTGCCAATGATAGGATTATCAGCACCACAGTGGAATTGGCTCGCCCTTGATAAATCTCAACCAAGATCATTCGAGTGTAAGTTTTTACCATTGGTTTCTCTAGATTGTTATGCTACCATCTATCTCCAGATGAATTGGCTAGAGTCTATGTCCTAGTGAATTAGCTACCATTAGTTTTACACTTCGACGCTAATATCATTTGTCCCATGCAGTTGAGTTCAAGATGTTACTGTGTCATGTGATGTGGACATATCGTTGCACATTATCATATTTGTCAGAACTCCATATCTTCCTTCATCATACATAGTATCTGGCATTCTATCCCTATATATATGTCTTAATTCTTGCAAACTAGATACACAGTTAAGGGCAAGATTAATTTGCGCAACCAACTCTAATGCATAATAAAGCTAGCAAGGTAGAGAGCCTCCGTTGCAACACTGCTCAACCAGATTTTTTTCTAGGAAATGATCACGATGTAATTGTGCACTTCTCTGCATATATAAATCTCTCTTTATTTGCTATATAGTATTTCACATGACTTCTAGCTTTTATTTGGGATAGAAGGAAACTCGCTAGCCTTGCTCATGGATTGCTTGTTAATTCAGGACATTTTTAGTCCTCGAAGTGGATATAAGACCTTGACAACATGTCAGGACAACAAAATTCATGGTTGGGCTCATAATTTTGGTAATTTGAATCATCAAATACAGAAATTGTGCACACCCATGATTTTTTCGAGAAAACGCAAAGGACCTTTATATTTCATTTCATTGAAAAGAAAGATAGTCTGTTACAATCCTCCTAGGAGGCTGGAGTTGCAACCTTAATGCATGTCCCAAGTCGACGGAGAACTACCCTAAGGCCGGTGCCTGCTTGTGCCCAGCACAACTTCGTCTTTGATGCGGGAGACAAGGCCATCTATAGATGGCTGGGCACCCTCAAAGACACATTCATTTCGCTGCTTCTAGACGAACCAAGAGGCTAGGAGCATGATGGAGGCAAGGCCTTTGCGGAGAGGCTTTGGAGTGTTATGCTTTGCTGTCCTGCACCACTTGGCGGGAGAAGATTCATGGTCAGGTGGTGCGCAATGTCATCCTTAGCATGAAAATACCTCGTGCCATATCTGTTTGGAGAAAGAGCATGCGAGGATCAGATGAGTCATCGTCTCGGGAGCTTGTCCACAGAGGAGGCAGGCTGGGTGGTGCTGTAATCCGCAATGAGCTAGGCAATCCGGGTGCTCCAGCTAGTTAAGGGGCGAGGCGCAGTGAAAGGACATGTAGCCCCCATGTGTGGTTTTGGTAATTGATGACAATACCTACGGACTAATGGATGCATTGAGAATCTATCTTAGGTCGTGTCCATAGCCATATGTTGGTCTCAAGGTTGCAAGATGAAGAAAATCGAGTGCAATAAAGAAGATGGATGAAGACGGTGTCGAAGAGAGAAGACGGTGTAAAAGATGAAGAGGGATGAAGACGGCGTAGAAGATGGATGAAGACGGTGGCGTGCGTAGAAGATGGATGAAGATGGTGGTGTGTATGTTGGAAGAAGATGGTGGCATGTACAAGGTTGAAGAGGGATGAAGATGGAGCTTGCCGGCTCGAGTGGAACGCGCAAGGACAAGGTTTGTCCTCGATAGGATAGTGGGTCGCATCATCGGAGAGAGCTCAAACCTTGCATGGATTGCATCGTGTTTCTTGGTTGTTATTGGTTCATATCCATGAGATGTTTTAGAGCTTGTGTTCATTCTCATGACAAGCTCTAACTCATCGGAAACGGATTCCTTCTACATCGCGTGTTACATGATCGTGTTGGATAACTTTTCCCGATTTACCATATTGAGAGGTTGCTCCTATAAATGCATAGAAAATCATCGTCCACTCTTTCTCATGTTTTCATCTTGTGTAGAGGTATCTTTTGTCGTCCTTTTTCTAGCAAAATTGGTTCCACCTCATTTGGATCTTCCTAGCTTGAGATATGGCGTTTCTCGTATTGCGCTTTATTTGGAAAAAGAAAAAGGAAAAAATAAAAAAATGGGGCGGTACTACCGGGCCAGATACCGGCCCAGTACCGGCAGGGTCTATGGGAGCCCGTGGAGCCCAGCCGGTACCAGGCCGGTACCGGGCCTGGAAGTACCGTCCGGCCCGACTCCCTTTTTCCCTCACAGCCGCCGGTGTGGGCCGCGCCCCACAATCCGGCCCACCTGCGCCACCTCTGCGTCTGGGTCGTGCCCGCACCAGGCCGGCCCAGCTCCTCCCGGCTCATTTCCCTCTCCCGCCACGCCAGGCCGCTGGCCGGTCGGCCCATTCGCGCGGCCACGCTTGCTGGCCGTCGCCCGCTCGCTGCGCGCCTGCTCGCGATCGAGAGAACCCCGGCGCTGCTCGCTCCACGCGACCACGCCTCGAGGCGTTGACCCGGGCCAGTCCTATACACCGACCAGGTCGGCGCCGATGCGGGTTGCCGCACACCCTGGTCGGGTACTGGGCCTGGCCCATTTAGCGTTTTTTTTATTTTGCCTTCGTTTTCTCTCTTTTTTCTTTTTTCGTTTTTTCGTTTTTTCGTTTTTCCGTTTTCTGTTTTTTCCTTTTTCTTTTTCTTTCTGTTTTATTTTTTCTTTTGTTCAAATTGAAAAAGTCTATATTCGAAAAATGTTTAAATTCGAAAAATGTTTAAATTTGAGAATTACTAAAATGGTTCAATATGAAAACTGTTCAAATTAAAAAATTGTTCAAATATGAAAATGGTTCATATTCGAAATTTGGTCAAATATGAAATTTGTTCAAATTCGAAAATTGTTCTAATATAAAAATCGTTCAGATTTGAAAATTGTTCAAATTCAGGAATGTACAAAAAGAAACGAAACAGAAAAAAAGGCTTACCTGATGTTGGGCTGCGGCCCATTTAGAGAAAACGGTTCGGCAAACTTAAAGGGCCAAGCCCACGAAGGTGGAGGGGGTGTGCGGCAACTGTGTTCGGTGCCGACCAGCTCGGTGTATATCACCTCCCGTTAACCCGTGCCTCGCTGCCTCGCGCTGCGCTCGCTTGCCCGCGCGGTGGGCTGCTGCTTGGCCCTCTCCGGCCCATCTCCATCTCCCTCAGCCCATCTCTCTCTCTCTCCAGGCCTGTTTTCATGTCCTGTTTTGCTGCTGCTTTTACATGGGCGGTTGTACCGGCCCAGAGGGTGGTAGTACCGGCCTGAAACGTTTTCTTTTCTGTTTTTATGTCTGTCTTTTCCGCCAGAGAGGTAGTACCAGTTTCACTTGCGGTAGTACCGGTCGGGTGCGTTTCTGGCAGTTTTTCTGCCCCCAACAGCTATATTTTGGAGCCCCTTATATATACCTTTCTCTCACATCTTGTCTAGGCAGTTCTTCCCATCTATTCTCTCTCCTCCATTGTTCCCTTGAAGATCTTAATCTCCCTCTTGATCCCCTCACTATTTGTTGCATTTTTTTGGGGGAAAGGAAATAGGACATCTAGATCTAGTGTTCCACCCAAGTGAATCCCTCTCCAAGTGAGGGGATCTTGCTAGATCTAGATCTTGGAGTAATTTGGTATTTCTCCTCATATTTGTTCTTCCTTCCTTATTCCCCCAATAGGTTTTGTAGCTTTGTTGGAATTTGGGAGAGAAGAACTTGGGCATCTTAGTGGTGTTTTTAGCCATTGCATTAGGTGCATCGGTTTGGGTTCTCTTCGGGGTTTCGGTCTCGTGTGAGTTCCCTCTAGGGTTTCTCGGAACCCTAGAGGGCTTGTTGACCTTAGTGGTGTTATTTCCTTTGTGGCATTGTCACCTTTGTGGCGTGCTAGCCTTTGTGGCCTTGTCGCCTTTATGGCGTAGTAGCCTTTGTGGCGTTGTTGCCTTTGTGGAGTGTGGTAGCCTTTGTGCTTTTGGAGCTGGTTGTGGCACGTTGGAGCCTTCGTGGTCATGATGCCGGTGTGGTGTGTTGTAGCCCTTGTGGCCTTTTACTTGAGAGCCTCCGTGTTGTGGAGTTCGCCTCAAGCTTGATACTTGGGTTTGCCCGAAGCTTGACGGGTTCGGTGACCACCCTAAGGGTCCCTTAGTGGATCGAGGCTTTCTCTTTGGTGGAAAAGCTCAAGGAGAATACGGTGGCCCTAGCGGCTCATTGGAGTGCCTTGTGCCTCCACACCGCTCGAACGGAGACGTAGCACCCAAGGGTGTGAACTTCGGGATACATCGTCGTCTCCTCGTGCACCGGTTACTTCTCAACCCGAGATCCTTTACGTATGCACTTTACATTGTGATAGCCTTCGTGCTTGATGTTCTATATCTAGTTTGGTATCACCTTGTGGCTCATCATGCTTAGCATGGGTTGTTGGTGCACATAGGCAAACCCTAGTTGATAAGCTTTGAGCTTAAGAAGTAAACCTTAGTTTTATTCCGCCTTGTTAAGCCCTCAAGTAGAAGTTTTTATAACCCGCCTATTCACCCCCCTCTAGGCGACATCCTTGTACATTCACGCGGTCTGCAAACGAAGCGTGAGGCGTCTGAATGAGTCAGCTTCATTTACTGAAGACCAAGCTGCAGAGATGGTGTCTTGAAACCCATCAAGACCCAGCTAGTAGTCTTTGAAGTGAATGCGCCGACAAGTCGGTGGCATGGGGCAGTAGTCCAGCAGTAAGGGACTGTGGTCGGAGACAACAGACACAAGGCAGCGGAGGTGACATCCATCGTGGAGCTCTTCCCAATCAGCAGAGGACCCGGTCGAGGTGGACAAGTGTCAGCGGTGTTTGCCATTTCACCATGTGTACCAGCGCCCGTTTAGGTACACTTCCTTGAGAGAAAGGCCTTTGATATGACGGCGGAATCTGCCCATCATTCGACGATTTAGATTATCGTTGTTCTTGTCTTCATCGCGATAGATTAGATTGAAATCTCTGCAGACCATCCATGGCCCTTGACAATCGGATGTTACATCGCGCATCTCTTGGATGAATGCAATCTTGTCGGTGTCCTCTTGCGGTCCGTACACCACGGAGAGCCACCATTCCATGGTGCCTGACCTGGAGACTTTGGCAGTAATCACGTTCATGTAAAACGAATGATCAAAGATGGTCATGATATGGCTCTTCCAGGCCAGGAGAATGCCTTGTAGTCCTCTCGTGGTCTAGCCACCAGTGCGCGGTGCCTGACCTAGAGACTTTGACAGGTGATAACTTTCATCGAGAACGAAGGATCAGAGATGGTCACCCATGATTTCAATGGTCACTTGACTCCTTGATCCCTTCAAAGCCGAACAGGGCCCAATAGATAAGAGTTGTACTCCCTCTATCCGTCTGTGCGTATTCCTAGATCATCAATTTAACTAACATAATATAAATTATATAACACAAAATTACTATATGATTGGAAAGTAGAACATCTTTACTTTTAATGATATATATTTTATAATATTTTTACCTTACGTTACATGGGTTAAATTTACGGCCTACGAATACGCAGAAGACCTATAAACTGGTACGTAGCAACAAATTTATTTTTTTCAGTTTCTTCATTAGCATGCAATTTTTTTATATAGAATGTTACCTGCTCCACAGGATTACTCAAAACTGGTAGAAATCAGAGCCATCAATACTATTCGTCCTCGGCAAGAAGGAGGAAGGCCATAGGGGTCGGCCTCATAGAAGGGCCAGTTTGGATGCCCGCATGGATTTCAGGGAAGAAGGCCACATGCATCAGTCTCGTGGAAGGACAATTTACTGTCTCAAGTATAAAGCCATGTTTTACATCTAGCTTGGTTGTCAATATGTCATTTTTTTGCTTGTTTGTGCACTTTTTTTTAGATAATAGGCAAAGATTTGCCCAACTTTAAATTAATAAAGCCAACAAGGTAGCAAGGTTTAGATACATACTGCTGGGCATTACAGCTTCGCCAACGCACACATAAGCATAGAGTTTCTAAACAAGATTCATGGAGACAGAGAAAAGCCACATCATATAAGGAGAGGTCTTCATGCATTCCAGGCCGTCCCAGGCACCCCACCATGGCACGGGCTACTCCATCATGACATCGCTGGCCTGAGAGACGCGTACAGCTCCCTTAGCTCGCGCACCATTCAGTTTAAGCCCTCCTTTTCTCTTGACTTGTATTTTAGGCTCCACAGCTGCAAAAAAAATGATGATTTTGTAAACGATGTCAGCTGGGTTAGCAATAATTTTCTTTTCAATAGCAAGTTTATTGCGCACATTCCACAGCGCCCAAGACTGGGCAAGAAAAAGGATCCACAACAACTTTCTGGGGTAACCCGAGAAGCTAGACAAGATATCATGGAACTGGGCAAAGTTAGCGGGGCGCCAGTTGCACCCGAGCAGCTGGCGCGTGACTGACCACGCGAAGATCGCCAAAGAACAGGAGAAGAAGATATGACTAACATCCTCCGGCGCACCACACAGGGCACATAGGCCGTTTGACGGACCATGTCGAGTAAGGATCTGCAGTGCCGAGGGCAGCTTATCCAGGGCTAACTTCCAGGAGAAGATTTTGATTTTTAGCGGAACCGAGGCTTCCCACAGGTCTTTGAAATGAGCCACCGTCGTGCCCTTCGACAGCATAGCATACATGGATCTCACTGAGAATGATCCGTTTTGTTCCAGGTGCCAAGAGATCTTGTCTTGACCCGTGGTGAGAATCACCGCAGCCAAACTTCTTTGAAGATCTTCCCACTGCCGCACACCCTCCGGATCAAGAGAACGGCGAAAACGGACTTGCAGATTGTCTTGAAACAACGCATCAGCGACCGAAATATCTTGATTGTCACAGATGGCAAATAACAAAGGAAAGGACTCCAGTAGGGGCCCCCTTCCCCACCACCAGTCCTTCCAGAAGCTGGTTCTATTGCCGTTCCGCACCTTGTGCTTTGCTCCTACCTTAAAGAGGTTCTTGATTTTGTGAAGACTTTTCCAGAAGGGGGAGCCTCCATGACCTGATCCCGCAAACAAGTCGGAGGCGTCCACATACTTAGCATGGATGATGCGAGCCCAGATCGTGTCCTCTTCCCCGGTACAGTCTCCAAATCCACTTCAACATCGGTGCCACATTCATCTTTTTGGTATTGAGTAACCCTAGCCCTCCATATTCCTTGGGTCTACAAACAGCTGGCCGCTTCACCAGGTGGTACTTCCTCTCCGGTCCCGCTCCTTCCCAAAAGAACTTAGAACGATGAGAGTCAAACCTCGCATGAATCCCATCATGGAGGAGGAACAGGCCCATCGCAAACATCGGGAGATTGTCTAGGCAAGCATTAGAAAGGATAAGTCGTCCCCCTGACGACATCAGCCTTCCCAACCAAGGTTCGATTTTAGTGGCGAGTTTCCGCACAAGAAAGAGCCACTCGCTCTAGGGTTAGCTTTACGTCGGAGATAGGGAGGCCCGGATAAATGAAGGGGAAGGAGCCAAGTTTTCAGTTAAGCTTGTTAGCAATTGAAGTCCGCTCTTCGAACCGCTGACCCAGCACAAACACCTCGCTTTTGTGATAGTTGATCTTGAGCCCCGACATATCCTCAAAGCACATCAGCAGGAATTTAAGGTTGGCAATATCCTCATCCGAACCTTGAATGAGGATAAGCGTGTCGTCTGCATACTGAAGATGGGAGACGCCCCCAGGCAACAGGTGTGGAACCAGACCGTGAATGTGTCCGGCCTTGGAAGCCGCAGAAAGAATACACGCATGTGGCCTCACCAATGAAGTTGAAAAGCAGCGGTGAAAGGGGGTCTCCCTGGCGAACCCCTCTCTTATTTCTGAAAAACGGCCCCACTTCACCGTTGATAGAGATAGCAGTTTGTCCCCCAGAGACAAGTTGTAAAATCCTATGGATGTATCCTTCATCAAAACCTTTGCAACGGAGAACTTCCCCCAAGAAGTCCCAGTTCACTCGTCGTATGCCTTTTCAAAGTCCAACTTGAGAAGCACCCCATTATGCTTTCTCTGTCTCAAATCGTGAATGATTTCTAGCAGCGTCAACGGACCGTCGAGGATATTTCTTCCTTTGACAAAGGCAGTTTGATTGGGAGAGAGGATCCTATGCGCAATCGGATCCAACCTAGATGCGTAAGCCTTGGAAACGATCTTAAAGATTACATTGATCAGTGCAATTGGTCTGTATTGTGTGATTTGATCCGCGCTGGGCACTTTCGGAATAAGCGAAAGAATTCCAAAGTTGAGCCTAGAAATGTCAATGCGCCCCAGCACAAAGTCATTGAGGATGCGCAAAATACCCAGCTTGACCTGCGGCCAGAATCTCTTGAAGAAGATAACAGGGAAACCGTCCGGGCCCGGGGCGGTATCTCGTCTTCATGTCCTTAACGATGGCATCAAGCTCGGCCTCGCGAGAAAGTGAGAGCCGATTCACATTCTCCTCCTCTCGAGACCCGACTATACCTATCCCAGGTATCTGGCGCCAACCCGCACATCCTTGCGGCAGACGAGCCAAGCAGGC
The DNA here is from genome assembly GCF_022539505.1 of Lolium rigidum. Lineage (NCBI taxonomy): Eukaryota > Viridiplantae > Streptophyta > Magnoliopsida > Poales > Poaceae > Lolium > Lolium rigidum. The sequence goes on along the minus strand of NC_061509.1, from coordinate 77,023,654 downwards.
TTCTGTAGAAGTCATAAACATGCTGTTGGATGAGCTTCGGGTCCGTGACCGTCCCGCTGTCCGTGACTAACGCTGAAATATTGCATTTCCTTCTTCTGCCGTTGGCAACTGCGTGAAAATAGGCTGTGTTTGCATCTCCCTGCAGAGCCCACCTGACCCTGCCTCGCTGCCTCCAGTGTTCCTCTTCAATCTTATATATATGCAGCAGTTGCTCCTCGAGGTGATATCTAGATGCCCAGGCGTCTTCATCCAAACCAGAGGAGTCAGCCAAAGCACATCAAGCCGAGCAATCCGAGTGAGGAGCGCGTTCTTTGTGGCCTTGGTGTCCCTACCAAGGTTCTGATTCCATCCCCTCAAGTACTGTCTTAGGCCCGACGACATGAACGACCACCAGTCGATGATGTCTCGGCCGCCCACCTTGGACAACAGCCTGGCCCATGTAAACTGGACAAGAGGGACAAAATCGGGGCGCTCAAACCAGCTGGACTCGAAGAAGAATCAATTAGAACGAACGGGGAAGCCCTCCCCGGTGTCAAAAACGAGAGGCGTGTGATCAGAGCCAAGGCAGGTCTCGGCAGCAAGAGAGCAAAGAGGGAAAATAGCTTCAAAGGATGCAGAGACAAAGACACGGTCCAGAGCAGAGCGGACAGGATTAATCTGACGGTTAGACCAAGTGAAACGCGCCCCAGTGCGCGGGATTTCTCTTAGGGCCCAAGAAGAAATGCTGTAGTTGAAGAGATCAATAAGGGTCCAGTTGACATTATCGTTGTTCTTATCTTCCGCCGCTCTGATAAGGTTGAAGTCCCCACCCATGAGGATCGGCAAGTCACAGTTGGCGATTTTGGCCATAATCTCGGCCGAGAACCCTCTAGAACGAGCATGGTCTGCAGGGCCGTAGATACCTATGACTTCAAGCTTTTTCTTGGTAGCACGATGCAGAATAGATAGGCTAAGGAAGAATTGACCCTTGTCCATTCTCCCCACTTCAAACATACCGTCCCTAACTCCCAACAACATGCCTCCCGAGTGGCCATTCGCTGGGAGCCATGACCAGAAGAATTTCTCTCCCACCTCAAGGCTGGCAAGCTCGGCGTCCGTGAAGTCTTGTTTAATAGTTTCTTGAAGAAGGACCAGATCAATACGGTGAAGTCTGAGGTAATCTTTGAGCAGGGTTCGCCTCCCTCTGCGGCCGAACCCCCTGATATTCCAGAAGAGGGCCCTCATTGGGAAACCATGCTAAGCGCCCGTGCTCGGCGGGTTAACGGCCGGTGCCCAACCGGGGTAGGTCTGCGCGCGATCCTTCGCTTCTTGGGAGGAAGCTTCTTTGTTTTGCCAGGGCCCGAGCATGGTTCCCCCTCGGAACCAGCCTTCGGGCAAGTACTTTCCTCCCTTTGGTCAGTACTTGTCCGCACTCGCTTCTTCCTTGTCTTTAGCCTTTTCCTCTTCAATCTTTCGCCTAGCCGAGAGCAGGTTCGGCCTGGGCACGCTCACGAGCTTGGAGAAGAGTCACCGCGTGGGCAGGCGACCCCTCCGAGGATTTAAACAGGATGCAGCTATCTCTAGCCACCTTAACAAGATGCTGAACCGACGAATCTTGGAAAGCGACAAAGGAAGAGGGAAGGTTGGAATTACCTGGAGCAGGCGTGGCGGAGGACGGTGCAGCGGAATCCTCGATGGGGCTCTTGGACATGGAGTTCTTCTCAGCAGTGGCGCGGATGGCACGTTCCAGGACCGGGCCATCAGAAGTCCCTTTTGCTCTCACACTCTTGCGTTGCGCCTCCACCGGAGGGGCCTTGGAGCGCGGCGCGCGAGCAACAGCAGCCCCCAGGGCTGGGATTGGGGCATCCAGCAGCAGCAGTTGGCCCGAGGAAGGTGAGCCGCCCTTAGAGATGGCGGGAGCATGGTGCAGGTCCAGCGAAGGAGGAGGCGCATGTGTCTCCACCGTGGCTTCAGCCTCCGCTGCTTCCGAGCATCGCTCTCTAGAGGGGCGATCATGGTTGCTCTTGCTCCTCGCGCTCGCCGTTCCTCCTATATTCCCGATCGGACGTAACGGAGGGAGGGGTGACCCAGCCCACCTCCGCTCTATCCTCCTCGGACATCCTCGAGGCTTTTCCGTGGGTCGGCGAGACCCGTTCTCCCGACGTCGGGTCCTCGTGGAGGTCAAGTTGGAGGAGCAAGTCACCGTCGGAGGCCTCGGGAGGCTGGTGCTTGGAGGTTGTGGGAACCGAGGCCTTGATAATTTGCGCCACGAGGGGAAAGATGTTGCCTGTGGGGGTTAGATTGGAGCCGTACTGGCTGCGAGCAGAGGCAGGTATGGTGAGAAGCGCCGCGTCGTCCGCAGGAGGAGAGAGAGGCGCAGCGTTGAGCGGCACCGATTTCCGCGGGCCGCTTCCTCCCTTGCCTGGCGCAGAGGCGGCGGCTCGTTTCTCTTTCAAGTGCTTGCCCCGCCGCCCATCCCAACGGTCATCGTCTGTTTCTTCGCAGTCATCTTCACGTTCCCCGTTGTCATCGCCAGGAGGGAAGCTAGGGGGAGCCCTTGGGGGGGAGTCTTCAGCAGCAGCGGTCTCGCGAAGGATCTTGATACGGTACCCTTGGAGGTTGACGAAAAGAGTAATAGAATCTGGGAGTACATCTCCTTTGCGGCAGCCAAAGGACATCCTGACCGGCGTCTCCAAATGAGAGAGGGAGTCCTCATCCACAGACATTGGGCGGCCCACCTCACGCGTTGACAGCAGCAGGCGTTCAGCAAGACGCAACGGAGGCGGCACCCCAACCAGCTTGACCCAAATCTCTTCAAGGGTCTCAGAGGCAAGCGGGTCCCCGTGGGGACAAGAACTAGAGCTTTGATCTTACTTGACGGCAGGGTTAGCCCGCCACCACGGATCGCAATGCGGAGGCTTTCCTTGGAAGGGAAGACGACGACGAAGTCCGAGGCAGAGAGCTGCCGCACCTGCCAATTCCAGTTCTCATCCACGAGGTCTTTGAACTCTTCTTCCACTTCTTCTTTCGAAAGGCGCCCCCAGCCAGGATGACCGTGGCGAGTTGGAGGCAGTGGCGCCGAAGCTCTTCGTCTGGGACTTCAATGCAGAGGAAGCCCTGGCGCCCTCCGCCGAAACCCGCCCAATAGGGAGCCAGCACTTTGGCGAAGGCGGCGCACATGGCAGAGAGGTGGCCAACTTTCTTACACTTGACACAGAAGGGCTCGTCGGTGCAGTCGGCCTGAATATGCCCCTGTTTCCCACAGTTATAGCATGTTATGTGGGCCGCATCAGGGTTTGTGACAGCGGCTTCCCCTGGGCCGGTGCCATCCCCAAGAGATTGAGCAGATGTAGGTCCTTGATGTGCGCGCGGCTGGCGGAGATTCCTCCGGCCCGCGTTCTTCCCTGAATCACGGCCGCGAGGAGGAGGAGGAGGGGGCCGGGTGTCCTGCCGTGGGCCTTCCCCCTCGGAACGCCACGACGAGGAACCCGGCCGGTCGAGGTCACGGTCACGTTGGCGCTGTTGTCGACGATGTTCCTCTTGTTCACGATCCAGCTTCTGCCGTAGATCTTGCTCGCGGTTGCGAGAGTAGCCCCCGTGGTAGTCATCAAACGGGCGCTTGCCGTAAGAGCGGTCACGGTCCATGGCTACGAGGTGAGGGACGAGAGCGCCTGAGCAGGGGTCGCGGTGGGTAGAGAGGCGCTTGGCGGCGGAGCGGTTGCGACTGACGTCTTGAGAGGTGGCGGGGAAGGCGAGAGTGAGATCTAGGGTTCCTGGAGGGAGCCAGAACCACTTAAGACCTGCCGGTGGAGGGGTAGGATCGTCCCCAGCGAAAACCCTAACCGCGCCGGGCCGCCCGATCCCACTGGCTGCGACGTGGCGGCTATCTGACGGTTCGGGCGAAGGGGTACTATGGTCCCGCTGGTCCGCAGGAGGTTGGGCTGGCCCAAACGCTCCCAACGCCCCAACAGAGCCCACGTGGGCCTCAAGCGCAGGGCCCAATCCCTGGGCCGGCCCAGGAGGCCCCTCACGGCCTCCGGCAGCACTCCCCGTGCAGCAGGCAAACCCTAGGTGGAGCGGCGGCGGCGACTCCCTCGACTCCGGCCGCCCAGGGCACGGAGGAAGCGCCACCACAAGCTCTCCCACGCGGAACGACGGAGTTCCTGGTGCGGATCTACCAGATCCCACGGCGGGCAGCGAGCTCCGGCCCAGGCCTGGAGCGACAGGAAGCGGCGGGAAGTGGGTAGACTCCGACGGCGGCGGCGGCGTGGCTGGTGCTTGGTTCCCCTCCCTTGGGGAGAAAGCCGGCGGCAACAGCGGCGGCGCCTCCCCCGCCGGATCTGGCCAGAACCTCCCTAGGTTCAGCACAGAGGAAGATGGCGATGGCGAAGTACCGTCGGCGTCCGAAGCGCAGGTGTCAGAGAGCGAGTCCTCGACGTCGGAGCAGATGGGAGCGAGGGGGCAAACCTGTTCCCCTTCCTCGCCGTCGACCGGCGACCCCCCTGGGTGCGCCCAGATCCGCGGCGGCGGCGCTCCGGGAGGGCGAGCTCCCAGTCGCCTCCCGAGTCGCCAGAGCGTCGCGTGAGACACATCCCCAAGCCTCTATCCCTTCGTTTGTGCACTTTCTATCGAGCTTGGTGCTTCAAGTCTAACAACATATATGTTGTTTCACTTAGTTGTTAGGCACACCTTTGTTATCATCATAGGATAAAACTTGTGAAAATAATAGTAAACTTTGTACGAACATATTTCCTGCCCTCTAGGTTAGTGTCTCTATCTTGTCAGAGCTTCATATCAAAATCAACAGATGCAAGCATATTTTGGTTGGTGTAGTGAATTCTCTCATGTATGCAGGAGATTCGCTTCTATGCACTTTAGAAGTCATGTGAGTACCATTACACGTGCCCTAATACAATCATACCATGAACATGAAAAAAAATTGCTAGGCTTCTGCGCAATACAATCGTGTCATGAAATATAAAGTAGAGTTACTCACCCTAAAATATGAAAATCATCAGGACCTATATTTGATCTTCAGAGGAGTACAAGCAGGTGGTGGCTTGATCATCTCTCCTCTAAAATCTCCAATAACATACATGATTTTCGCGATATTGTTTCGGTCTATCTTCTTTATGTGTTGTGGATCATCCAAAATCTCTGGTTATGTTCAAGAACATGAAGAAACATTGCCAATTGCTCTAAAGGTGTGGATGCTATGTTTAAGAAACCCCTAACCTTTAATGTGTTCTCATGGTGGTCGAAAGCAGCTCCTTTTCATCCTAAGCATATTTATAACCTCCGCATCCTTGTTATCGAGCCAACCTCCTTTCCTGGACGCGGCTGCGGTGTATGAGAGCATCTCTAGCATACCCCCATCGGACCCCCATCCGCATAATAACCGATGTTTTCCGGTTTGGAGGGGGAAAAGGGGACCATTCAGAAACCTCATCAAACCCCCATACCAAAAAATATTTCCGGGCTATCCCGTTTCGCGCCGCGGAAACCCCAAGTTCCAGGTTTGGAGAGGTTGTGCGAGCGCGAACCCCATCTTCTCCCCCGCGTTGGTTCGAAGGATGTTTCAACTCGTCCTTTCCCCCTTCCGCCCCACCTACCGCTCCCGATTCCGCCGCTCCCAGTCCCCTCCGGCCACCGCAGCCCTCGCGCCCTGCACTGACATGGACGCCATCAGCCCAGCGCTGCTCCCGGGGCAGACCACGACGCGCAGACCGGCTCCACCGACCGCATCTGGATCCAGCGCCGCCGCGGCATTCGGCACCGAAGGCGTCATGGTCGACGCGCCTCCCGCTGCTGCTACTCTCGGAAAGCGAAAGCGGCTGGGGCAGCACATTGTCCCCTCGCCTCCCGCTGCCCCCGCGCCACCCGCTGCAGCTGCCCCTCCCGCTCCGGCCAAGCGTCTGAAGCGGCCGGGCAGTGATACGTCTCCAACGTATCTATAATTTCTGATGTTCCATGCTAGTTTTATGACAATACCTACATGTTTTGTTCACACTTTATATCGTTTTGATGCATTTTCCGGAACTAACCTATTAACGAGATGCCGAAGTGCCAGTTCCTGTTTTCTGTTTTTTTTTTGGTTTCAGAAATCCTACAAAGGAAATATTCTCGGAATTGGACGAAATCAACGCCCACGATCTTATATTTCACCGAAGGTTCCAGAGCACCGAAGAGGGACCAGAGGGGAGCCAGGGGGCCCCACCCCACATGGCGGCGCGGCCAAGGGGGGGGCGCCCCCCTATGGTGTGGATCTACCAGGACCCCTCCGAGGCTGCCCTTCCGCCTATATATTCTCTCCGCCTCGAAAACCCTATCACCATAAGCCACGATACGAGAAAAGTTCCAGAGCCGCCTCCATCGCGAAGCCAAGATTCGGGGGACAGAAGTCTCTGTTCCGGCACGCCGCTGGGACGGGGAATTGCCCCCGGAAGGCATCTCCATCAACACCACCGCCATCTTCATCGACGCTGCTCGTCTCTCGTGATGAGGAGGGAGTAGTTCTCCCCGAGGCCGAGGGCTCTACCGGTAGCTATGTGGTTCATCTCTCTTCCCATGGTGTGATCTTTATGTGATCATGAGCTTTGTATCACTATTAATCTATGTGCTACTCTAGTGATGTTATTAAAGTAGTCTATTCCTCCTCCATGATGTAATGTTGACAAGTAGTGTGCATCATGTAGTACTTGGCGTAGGTTATGATTGTAATCTCTTGTAGATTATGAAGTTAACTATTACTATGATAGTATTGATGCGATCTATTCCCCTTTCATAGCTATTGTTGACAGTGTGTATGCTATGTTAGTACTCGGTCTAAATTGCAATGGTCTATTATGCACTCTAGAGGTTACTTTAATATGAACTCCGAATGTTGTGGAGCTTGTTTACTCCGGCTTGAGGGAGCTCTTGTAGCCCTACATAATGAATGGTGTTTGTTATCCAACAAGAGAGTGTGAGAAAGTAGCACAAGTGAAGAGAAGTTATTTATTTATGTGATCATTGTTGAGAGTGTCCACTAGTGAAAGTATGATCCCTAGGCCTTGTTTCTAAGCATTGAAACCCCGTTTCCAACAAGTTCTGCTACATGTTTGCTTGCTGCCATTTTTATTTCAGATTGCAATTACTACTCATATTCATCCATATTACTTGTATTTCACTATCTCTTCGCCGAACTAGTGCACCTATACATCTGACAAGTGTATTAGGTGTGTTGGGGACACAAGAGACTTCTTGTATCGTAATTGTGGGGTTGCTTGAGAGGGATATCTTTGACCTCTACCTCCCGAGTTCGATAAACCTTGGGTGATTCACTTAAGGGAAACTTGCTCGCCGTTCTACAAACCTCTCGCTCTTGGAGGCCCAACACCTGTCCGCAGGAATAGAAGCGTGCGTAGACATCAAGCTATTTTCCGGCGCCGTTGCCGGGGAGGTAAGGTAAAAGGTATTCACATCCTCCTACTACTAAGCTATTTCCTAGCACTGTTGCCGGTGTGTGAGTGCTTGAAGCTATTTCCTTTAGATCCTGCAATTGCATCTTTTTGTTTCTTGTTTTTATTTCACAAGTTAGGCTTAATGGAAAACAACAAAAAAATTAGAGATCTTTATGAAATTTATCTTGAGTTAGGACATGAGGTGTTTGAAGAGAAAATTAAAAAACCCATGGAACTTTGTTTGTGATACGTCCAAAACGTATCTACTTTCCCGAACACTTTTGCTATTGTTTTGCCTCTAATTTGTGTATTTTGGATGCAACTAACACAGACTAACGCTGTTTTCAGTAGAATTGCTCTAGTGTCTCGTTTTTGTGCAGAAATTCAACTTTCAGCAAAATCCTCGGAATTTATGCGAAAGGTCCTATTTTCCCAGAATATTGACGGAGCCAGAAGGGCAAGCCAGGTGGGGGACCCGAGGGCCCCACACACTAGGCCGGCGCGGCCCAGGAGGGGGGCGCGCCGCCCTATTGTGTGGCCGCCTCGGCTGGCCCCCGACGCCCTCCTTCGGACTACTTATTGCCTTTGACCTAAAAACGCACGGGGGTTAGTCGAAATCGCCGTAAACCATCCGAGACGCCGCCACCGTCGCGAAACTCCGTCTCGGGACCAGAAACTCCGTTCTGGCACTCCCCCGGGACGGGGAATTGGAGGAGATCATCACCACCGACGCCTCTCCATCGACCAGCCATGTTTCCCCCATCCATGTATGAGTAATTCCCCCGCTGTAGGCTGAAGGGGATGGTAGGGATTGGATGAGATTGGTCATGTAATAGCATAAGATTGTTAGGGCATAGTGCCTAGTGTCCGTAATTGGTACTTTTATGATATTGTTGCAACTTGTTATGCTTAATGCTTGTCACTAGAGCCCGAGTGCCATGATCTCAGATCTGAACATGTTATCGATTCATGATGATATTCATTGCTTTATGATCTTACCTGCAAGTTGTATACACGTATTGTTGTACGGAACCCGAGGCCCCAAAGTGACAGAAATTGGGACAACCGAAGGGGAAGGCGGTGATATGAGGATCACATGTGTTCACGGAGTGTTAATGCTTTGCTCCGGTACTCTATTAAAAGGAGTACCTTAATTTCCAGAGAGATTCCCTAGAGGCCTCGGCTGCCACCGGCTGGTAGGACAAAAGATGTTGTGCAAGTTTCTCATTGCGAGCACGTACGACTATATATGGAACACATGCCTATTGATTGATTAGTACTTGGATACCGTTTTATTGTTATCTGCAAATGCCCTGCTTTGATTGTTACATGAGTTTCTCTCATCCATGCAACGCCTGTTCATCCATCCCTGTGCCTACAGTATTTTAATCCTGCTGTTTACTATAATCACTACTGCTGTCTTTGTTACTCTGCCGTCGTTATTTCACTACTACTACTCGCTATAAAACCGTTACTATCGATAAACTCTTGCGAGCAAGTCTGTTTCCAGGTGCAGCTGAATTGACAACTCCGCTGTTAAGGCTTTCAAGTATTCTTTGTCTCCCCTTGTGTCAAATCAATAAATTGGGTTTTACTTCCCTCGAAGACTGTTGCGATCCCCTATACTTGTGGGTCATCAAGACTATTTTCTGGCGCCGTTGCCGGGGAGCATAGCTTTATTTGGAAGTTCACTTGGATTGATATTGTTCGCCGCAAATTCTCCATCATGGGTAAACCTCGCGATCCTAAAGTCGCCATATTACCATCCACTACAAGAAAAGGTACAACTCGAGTACCTCTCGCTGCTCTTGATTCACCATCTCGTGATTGATAAACTTGTTTCACCACCACATGCTTCACATGCTGGTACTTCTGCTAGATCTAAAAATTCTTATAATATTGATGATGCTTCTGCTGTGCTTGATGATAGTGGTTCATTGGGATCTTTTCTAGATGCTACAATTGCTAGGTCTAGACAAATTGAAAATGCTGAAACTCCTAATGAAAATGCTGCTACACCTGTTAATTCACCTGAGTCTGTTGAATACTCTAGTGATAATCTTGATGAGGATTATGCAGAACTTGATGATGATTTTATTGATAAATGCAATGCTACTACTGATGCAAGAAAAATTAAAAAGTTGCTTGCACAACATACTGTTAGATATTAACGGTCTCCTGATCCTAAATTTGCCACATCTCCTATAAACATTAAGGATAAAGATTATGATTTTTCTCTTGATTTGTCTCATATATCTATTGTGGAGAAAACACCTTTTTGTGGTACTGAAAAAGAAAGTGTTGTAGAACACATGATTGAGCTATCTACTCTTAGTAGCCTGTTTTCTGATGATGTTAAGAAGCATACTTATTTCGTTGCTAAAATTTTCCCTTTCTCATTAAAGGATGATGCTAAAACTTGGTATAATACTTTGCCACCTGATTCTATTAATAGTCCAAAAGAATTGCTTGATGTTTTCTTCCGGAAATACTTTCCTGCTAGTGCTCAACATATTGCTTTGCAGAGAATTTATAATTTTGATCAGGAAGATGGAGAGAAATTGCCTGAGGCTTGGGCTAGATTTTGCTCTCTTATTAGAGCTCGGCCTGACCATGATTTGAAAAAGCATGATTTACTTGATATATTTTATAGTGGATTAACCATTGTGTCTAGGGCATACCTGGATAGTTGTGCTGGTTGTGTTTTCAGAAAAGAACTCCGGACGACGCCGAAGAATTATTGGCGAGAATAGGCCGGAATCATGATGATTGGTCTACACCCGAACCAACCCCGACACCAATATTGAAGAAGAGGGGTATGATTAAATTAAATGATGAAGATATGAGGGAAGCCAAGAAATCTCTTAAAGAGAAGGGTATTAAATCCGAAGATGTGAAGAATTTACCTCCCATAGAAGATTTATGTAAGATCACTCCCCCTTCATCCATGATTGAGGTACACTCTCTTGAACGCTTTACTAGAGAAGATATTCCATATTCAAAACCTCCTGCTCAATGCTTAGATGAGTTTGATAATTATATTGTTAAGCAAAGTAATTTCAATATGAGAGTAGAGAATCATTTAATGGAAAATTCTCGAGCTATTAGTGAATTGCATGGTATTGTGGAGAGAACCTCCAATGATGTTAAGATGCTTGTTAAACATTTTCAAATGGTTCAAACTCAAATTGATCAACTCACTAAAGTGCAAAATGACTTGTTAAAAGATAATTCTAAAGAAAAACATGCTTATGAAGTAACAACTAGAGGCGGTGTTTCTACCCAGGATCCTCTATATCCCGAAGGGCATCCAAAAAGAATTGAACAAGATTCTCAACGAACCGAAACTAGTGCTCCATCTAAGAAAAAGAAAAAGAAACATAAAACTGTTGTAGAATCCTCTGAGCCTGTTAATGATCCTAATAGTATTTCTATTTCTGATGCTGAAACTGAAAGTGGTAATGAACATGATAAAGATAATGATAAGAATGATGCTTCTGATAAAGAGGAGGTTGAAGAAGAACCTGAAAAGCATGCTAAAAATAAAAAGTATACTAAAGAAGATTTTATTGCTAAGAAACATGGTAGTGAAAGGGAACCTTGGGTTCAAAAGCAAATGCCTTTTCCTGCTAAGAAACTAAAAATCAAAGGAAGAAGAACACTATAATAAATTTTGTGATTGGATGAAACCTTTATTCCTGCAAATACCTTTGACTGATGCTATTAAATTGCCTCCTTATTCAAAGTATATGCAAGATATTGTCTCTAACAAAAGGAAAATTCCTAATGAGGAGATTTCCACTATGCTTGCTAATTACTCTTTTAATGGTAAGGTTCCAAAGAAGCTTGGCGACCGAGGTATTCCGACTATTCCTTGTTCTATTAAGAATAATTATGTTAGAACTGCTCTATGTGATTTGGGAGCGGGTGTTAGTGTTATGCCTTTCTCTCTTTATAAGAGACTTTATTTAGATAAGTTGATACTGACTGATATATCTTTGCAAATGGCTGATAAATCTACTACTATTCCTGTTGGTATATGTGAGGATGTTCCTGCTCAAGTTACTAATAACTCGCTTGATATTAACTCGATTTTGTTGTGTTGGAAATGCCTGAAGATGATAATATGTCTATTATTCTTGGGAGACCTTTTCTTAACACCGCAGGGGCTGTTATTGATTGCAATAAAGGAAAAGTTACTTTCAATGTCGATGACAAGGAGCATACTGTTTATTTTCCCAAGAGGATTGAGAAAGCATGTGGAGTTAATACAATTTCTAATGTGAGAACTATTAAAGTGGGAACTATTGATTGTCCAATATATGAGCCTAAATAAGAATATCAAACTCTTGTGATTGGATCCATATCAATTCAATACAAGGTAACATGATTGATTTGAGGTTTAATTATTCTTATGTTATGTAAAATTTATTTGGTGGCAAGACTTGATCAACCTTGTTAACAAATTCATTTTATATGCATAGAAGAGCTAAACAACATCTCTTTCTTCCTCCACTTGATCTACTTGCTGTAGCACTTTTGTTTTTGCAAAGTTCTTTAGTTAATTAGAGATTTCAAAATTTTTCCTGCCCGGTAATAATAATTTTGACACCCAGAAATGTGCATTTTTCAAAGTTTTCAAAAATTCACAAAAATTATACCATTGGTCCTATTTTTCGACAAGGCACCTGGGAACACCTGGGGATGACCGATGGGGCACCCCGAGGTGGCACCCCACGAGCCGGTGCGGCCAGCAAGGGGGGCGCGCCACCCTGTTGTGTGGGCCCCTCCTTGCCCCACTACTTCATCTCTTTCTCCCATTCTCTTCTCTCTCCCGAAAAAACTCGCACCAGGTTCTTCTCACTCGCGTTTCTGCTCAAGAGATCAAGATTTCTCGATCTCTTTGCTCAGCCCAGATTTCTGTCTGAAATTTGGCACATTTGCTCTCCGGTATGTGACTCTTCCGATTATCCAAGTAGAATTTTGTTTGGTGGAGTATATCTTGAATATTTTGCTGCTGTAGGTAACATGTTTAGTGAGCTTGCATGCTTGTTCTAAGTGGTAGAAACTAGTTTTGATGCATGATTAGTACTCTAGCAAGTTCCTATGATAGTCTCCCTCAATTATATGTCACCAAATCAAATTTTATATTGTTTGTTGAAAAATTTCAGAAAATGGAAGGGAGTAGGCACCAACTCAACCAACAAGAATTGGAGGTGCAACAGGTTATGAGAGTTCACCGCGAAGAAGGAGTATACCCCGCTTACTACCCGTGCGTGGATTTTACGAGAAGTGCAGGAATCTTGCAAGATGTTCAAAGTCTATTTTCTCGTGCAGGGTTGGATGATTTTGTTGTTGGTGAACCATGCCAATATGCAAAATTGACTATGTCTGTAGTGCAGGATTTTGAATTCAATTGTTCGCGATCTAACCCCATGGTTCGGTACAAAATTTATAATAAAACTGTCAACTTGCCATTCGATGATTTTTGTGCAGCAATCAGAGTGCCGCAATGGGGATCATGCGAGAAGATAAGGGGATCGCCGCAAGAGATCTTGAACCTCTTCAAGATGATTTGTCATGGAAGAAGCTACTCAGAGGATGGTGGTAAAATCAGTAGTATTCAACTCCCAGCTATTCGTTACTTTGCTTATTTCATCACTAAGTGCGTTCTTGCTAGAAAGAATGCAAGTAAGTTATCTATCCAGGATTTAGCCTTTCTAGCTGCTGCATTACAAGGTGATAGGACTTACAACTTGGGTGCTTTAATAGCCAATAGACTTGCTACTAATCGTGAGAAGGGAGGAATTTGTGGAGGTCTCATCGCCTCTCGTTTATTAGCTATGCATGGTGTAGAACCTCACCATCTTGATATTCAACTTCCCATAGAGAAACTTGACATAGTATCCATGATTAAACATGAATTTGTTTCTGATTCATCTAATTTGGGTAACCTGTTTTACAAGATAACATTTTACAAGAAAGCTTGGAGGATAACTAAGAAAACTGAAAAAATTAGTAGGATTTCCTGCACCTGTTCTATTTAACTTTGATTCCATGAAGGATTGGTCAGTCACGGAAGGTGAACTGAATGCATACATAGAGGGAGATGGCCATCATGCAAGGGACGGAACGGAGGAGGCCGAGGAACGCCTTGACTCATCCGATGCAGCAAGTTATTCGCATTAACAAGTTGGGTATGAGGAGCCTCCACGCTTTTCTTCTGCATCGGGACCTTATTATGACTACGCCATGTATGATCCACCGGCGTGGAACCCAGACCCTCGCTGGGGTTGATCTCCACTTAGGCCAAAAGCCTAAGCTTGGGGGGAGGTATACCGGCATCACTCATTCTTTGCATATTATGGTTGCTGGATACTTGTATATACTTGTTTAGTCTCTTTGAGTGGTTTTCTAATGAGAGGGAGATGATATTTGGGGAAGTGCTGATTGAAAACAGATTTTGGCCTGTTACTAAAAACATTCGTGAGCACAGCCAGAACGTTATTTTGAGCTGCCAATTTTTGTGCATGTTCCCCAGGTTGTTATCTAACTTTCATTAGTTGAACACTTTTCGAGCTGAGCAGCGTAAGAATTTCTTAAAAATCGATTCATCGTACTGTTGTCAAGTTTTGGCAGATTTCTGCCATCTTGCTTTTCTGTGTTTCTTTTAGTTTTCATTTTCTTGTTCTTGCTTTGTTTCTTTCCTAAAACACAAAAAGACCAAAAATATTTCTATTGTTTCTCTTCACCATTTGTTTACTTTGGTTTCTTGCTTTTATCTTGCTTTATTTGCTATCGTTGGTTTGCTATAAGAAAATCCAAAAAGATTTGCGTTGTTTGCTTGTTTCCTTTTGTTCTTGCTTCCAAATTCGAAAACACCAAAAATATTTGCTGTTCTTCTTTGGTTTTGTAAAGTTCTTTATGAGTTCAATGGTCTTCGGTGGCTGGAGCGTGGTTTTCATTCCATATTATTCAAGCTACACAAGTGAAAAGGCAATAATGACGATATTCGACGATCTGATTGTGGTGAGAGGCTGATATGAACTCTATTTGTTTTCATTTTTGTACATATACTCATCCATGTGAGCATGCTTAGTTGGTTCATGTGAGGTATATGTCATTTAAGAAAGTCTAGTAGTTCATGATCTCTCATGATTAGCTCCAATTTATTAATATGAGTAGCATGTCATAAATATTTGCTTGCATTGCTTTATTCATAAATAGGTATGACATTGTGGTATCCTCCTCTGAATAATTCTCTTGAATCAACTTGGCACATGCTCACGCATGCATATGACTGAACAAAATGTCAATTAAGCCTCGATGATTTACTTTACCTCGTAGTTCTTGTATCACTTTTATGCCCCCGTTAATTTATTTTGTCGCAAGCATGATTATGACGATTCATTGCTCTCTTGATTGTCGCTTCCCGGCCTATTGCTAGCCTTCACTTGTACTGAGCGGGAACGCTGCTCGTGCTTCCAAACACATGAAAACCAAGTTATTCCAGAGTGTCCACCATAAATACCTATGCATGGCATTTCAAACCATTCCAAGTAAATTCTCATGTGCTACCTTTAAACCTTCAAAATGCTTCTCAATTTGTGTCAATGTTTCATAGCTCATGAGGAAATATGTGGTGTTTATCTTTCAATCTTGTCATTTACTCCTGACAGACTTTCATAATGGACTAGTGGCACATCCGCTTATCCAATAATTTTGCAAAAAGAGCTGATAACGGGGTTCCCAACCCCAATTAATCAACTTTCACTAATAATTCTCTTCACATGTTTTGCCCTGATTTATCAGCAAGCAACTTAAATTGCAAATAGACACTCCTCCATGGTATGTGATTGATGGAAGGCACCCGAGGATTCGGTTAGCCATGGCTTGTGTAAGCAAAGGTTGGGGGGAGTGTCATCCATAATGAAACTAAAATACGTGTGTAAACAAAGGAGAAGAGGGATGATTTACCTTGCTGGTAGAAATAACGTCCTTCATGGGAGCCGCTCTTGAAAGTCTGGTTGCCGAGGTAGTTAGAGTACCCACTATCATTCGTTGACAACAACAAACACCTCTCAAAATAATTTTGTTCCTGTTTTACAAATGAAAAGCTCTAGCACATGTTAATCCCTGCTTCCCCTCGCGAAGGGTCAATCTTTTACTTTTACATTGAGTCTCCATCCTTTCTTTGAGCTCTTTCTTGAGAGCACAACTGTCATTCTTAGTATAATATGCTTGTCCCAAAATGTGATTAACTGTGGTATAACTTTGATGCTTTTATCTTTGATAATCTCTACTTCCAGTCTTCTCATGAACCTCAAAGGTGCCCAAGCATTTATGTTTTGTTGTACAATTATGGGCAAGCGAGATACCACTTTATCATATCATTCTATGAACATTGCAATCCTGCTGATAGACATGATTCATGATGCTCATTATTAATTTGTTGGTACCTTTTCCATGATTGACATAGCTATTAGATGATTTTATTTGCATGTATCTTATTATGAACTCGCTTAAGTACTTGCCATATCATGAGAATATTTACATCATATGAACAAATGTGTTCATGAAAGTTCTTTTATCGCACTCAGCTTGTTAATCGAATTGCTTGAGGACAAGCAATAAGCTAAACTTGGGGGAGTTGATACGTCCAAAACGTATCTACTTTCCCGAACACTTTTGCTATTGTTTTGCCTCTAATTTGTGTATTTTGGATGCAACTAACACGGACTAATGCTCGTTTTCGCAGAATTGCTCTCGGTGTCTCGTTTTTGTGCAGAAATTCAACTTTCAGGAAAATCCTCGGAATTTATGCGAAAGGTCCTATTTTCCCAGAATATTGACGGAACCAGAAGGGCAAGCCAGGTGGGGGCCCGAGGGCCCCACACACTAGGCCGGCGCGGCCCAGGAGGGGGCGTGCCGCCCTATTGTGTGGCCGCCTCAGCTGGCCCCCGACGCCCTCCTTCGGACTACTTATTGCCTTTGACCTAAAAATGCACGGGGGTTAGTCGAAATCGCCAGAAACCATCCAGTACGCCACCACCGTCGCGAAACTCCGTCTCGGGACCAGAAACTCCGTTCTGGCACTCCGCCGGGACGGGGAATTGGAGGAGATCATCGCCATCATCACCACCGACGCCTCTCCATCGACCAGCCATGTTTCCCCCATCCATGTGTGAGTAATTCCCCCGCTGTAGGCTGAAGGGGATGGTAGGGATTGGATGAGATTGGTCATGTAATAGCATAAGATTGTTAGGGCATAGTGCCTAGTGTCCGTAATTGGTACTTTTATGATATTGTTGCAACTTGTTATGCTTAATGCTTGTCACTAGGGCCCGAGTGCCATGATCTCAGATCTGAACATGTTATCGATTCATGATGATATTCATTGCTTTATGATCTTACCTGCAAGTTGTATACACGTATTGTTGTCCGGAACCCGAGGCCCCAAAGTGAAAGAAATTGGGACAACCGAAGGGGAAGGCGGTGATATGAGGATCACATGTGTTCACGGAGTGTTAATGCTTTGCTCCGGTACTCTATTAAAAGGAGTACCTTAATTTCCAGTAGATTCCCTAGAGGCCCGGCTGCCACCGGCTGGTAGGACAAAATATGTTGTGCAAGTTTCTCATTGCGAGCACGCACGACTATATATGGAACACATGCCTATTGATTGATTAGTACTTGGATACCGTTTTATTATTATCTGCAAATGCCCTACTTTGATTGTTACATGAGTTTCTCTCATCCATGCAACGCCCGTTCATCCATCTCTGTGCCTACAGTATTTTAATCCTGCTGTTTACTATAATCACTACTGCTGTCTTTGTTACTCTGCTGCTGTTATTTCACTACTACTACTGCTATAAAACTGTTACTACTGATAAACTCTTGCGAGCAAGTCTATTTCCATGTGCAGCTGAATTGACAACTCCGCTGTTAAGGCTTTCAAGTATTCTTTGTCTCCCCTTGTGTCGAATCAATAAATTGGGTTTTACTTCCCTCGAAGACTGTTGCGATCCCCTATACTTGTGGGTCATCAGTTTGCAAAATAGTTGCAGCAATGTTATTAGCATGAACTCTTTGAACACTATTATTGCTAATGTTATGGAAGAATTTAAGCTTGGGGAAGCTGGTTTTGATGAGCATGATATTTTTAGTCCCCCAAGCATGGAGGAGAAAATTTTCTTTGATGATACTTTGCCTCCCATTTATGATGATTATAATGATAGTGGTATTTTGGTGCCACCTACTATGGAGGATAAAGTTTATTATGATTATACCATGCCTGCAATTTATGATGATTACAATGATGGTTGTGATAGTTTTACTCCCACTATTACTAATAAAATTGATTACGCTTATGTGGAGAGTAATGATACTTTTATGCATGTGAATAAGAATGCTTTATGTGATAGTTATATTGTTGAGTTTTTTCATGATGCTATTGGAAATTATTATGAGAGAGGAAAATATGGTTGTAGAAATTTTCATGGTACTAAAACACCTCTCTACATGCTGAAAATTTTGAAGTTACTCATGTTTTATCTTCCAATGCTTGTCACTTTGATCTTCATGAATTTATTTGTGTACAAGATTCCTTTGCATAGGAAGTGGGTTAGTCTTAAATTTGTTTCATACTTGCTTTTTGATTCCCTCTTTGCTCCAACTCTCATCCTTATGTGAGCATCATTAACATTGCTGAGCTCATCTTAATGGCTATAAAGAAAGCACTTCTTGGGAGATAACCCATGTTTTATTTTGCTACTGTTTTGTTGTGTCTTGGAAGTTGTTACTACTGTAGCAACCTCTCCTTATCTTTATTTTATTGCATTGTTGTGCCAAGTAAAGTCTTTGATAGTAAGGTTGATACTAGATTTGGATTACTGCGCAGAAACAGATTTCTTGCTGTCACGAAATTTAGCAGCCCCGTTTGTATGTAACTTAGAAAAATCTGCCAATTTACGTGTGTGATCCTCAGATATGTACGCAACTTTCATTCAATTTGAGCTTCTTCATCTGAGCATGTTAAGTGCCCCTGAAAAATTCGTCTTTACGGACTGTTCTGTTTTGACAGATTCTGCCTTTTATTTCGCATTGCCTGTTTTGCTATGTTGGATGGATTTCTTTGTTCCATTAACTTTCAGTAGCTTTGTGTAATGTCCAGAAGTGTTAAGAATGATTGTGTCACCTCTGAATGTGTGAATTTTTTATTATGCACTAACCCTCTAATGAGTTTGTTTTGAGTTCGGTGTGGAGGAAGTTTTCAAGGGTCAAGAGAGGAGGATGATACAATATGATCAAGAAGAGTGAAAAGTCTAAGCTTGGGGATGCCCCCGTGGTTCATCCCTGCATATTTCAAGAAGACTCAAGCATCTAAGCTTGGGGATGCCCAAGGCATCCCCTTCTTCATCGACAACTTATCAGGTCACCTCTAGTGAAACTATATTTTTATTCTGTCACATCTTATGTGCTTTACTTGCAGCGTCTGTGTGCTTTTATTTTCGTTTTGTTATTATCATTCTCTGAATAAATTCATGCTTATGTGGGAGAGAGACACGCTCCGCTCGTTCATATGAACACTAGTGTTCTTAGCTTTACTTTTAATGTTCATGGCGAAGGCTGAAACTGCTTCGTTCATTGTTATTTGGTTGGAAACAGAAAATGCTTCATGTAGTAATTGGTATATTGTCTTGAATAATTTGATACTTGGCAATTGTTGTGCTCAAATAGATCATGTTTAAGCTCCTGCATCATGTAGTTTAAACCTATTAATGAAGAACTACATAGAGCTTGTTAAAATTTGGTTTGCATGATTGGTCTCTCTAAAGTCTAGATATTTTCTGGTGAGGTGTTTGAACAACAAGGAAGACAGTGTAGCGTCTTATAATGCTTGCAATATGTTCTTATGTAAGTTTTTCTGTACCGGTTTATACTTGAGTTTGCTTCAAACAACCTTGCTAGCCAAAGCCTTGTATTGAGAGGGATTACTTCTCGTGCATCCAAATCCTTGAGCCAAAAACTATGCCATTTGTGTCCACCATACCTACCTACTACATGGTATTTCTCCGCCATTCCAAAGTAAATTACTTGAGTGCTACCTTTAAAATTATATTCTTTGTCTTTACAATATATAGCTCATGGGAAAATAGCCTTAAAAACTATTGTGGTAAAGAATATGTAGCTTATGTATCTTATTTCTTATAAGTTGCTTGTTGAGCGGTAACCATGTTTCTGGGGACGCCATCAACTATTACACCTTTGTTGAATATCATGTGAGTTGCTATGCATGTTCGTCTTGTCTGAACTAAGGGTGATTTATCATGATCAAATGGTTTGAGTATGCATATTGTTAGAGAAGAACATTGGGCCGCTAACTAAAGCCATGAATCATGGTGGAAGTTTCAGTTTGGACATTAATCCTCAATCTCTTATGAGAATATTATCTGTTGTTGAATGCTTATGCATTAAAGAGGAGTCCATTATCTCGTTTTCTATGTTGTCCCGGTATGGATGTCCTTAGTTGAGATCTATCAAAAACGAGAAATCAAATGCGATCTATCTCCTTGGACCTTTGTACAGAGCGGCATAGAGGTACCCCTTTGTGACACTTGGTTGAAACATATGTTATGCAATGATAATCCATGTAAATCCAAGCTAATTAGGACAAGGTGCGAGCACTATTGGTATTCTATGCATGAGGCTTGCAACTTATAAGATGTCTTATGCATAATACATATGAATTATTACTACCGTTGACAAAATTGTTTCTATGTTTTCAAAATGAAAATCTCTAGCACAAAAATAGTAATCCATGCTTCCCTTTGCGAAGGGCCATTCTTTTACTTTATGTTGAGTCAGTTTACCTACTTCTTTCTATCTTAGAAGCAAACACTTGTGTCAACTGTGTGCATTGATTCTTACATGTTTACCTATTGCACTTGTTATATTGCTTTATGATGACAACTATCCATGAGATATACATGTTACAAGTTGAAAGCAATTGCTGAAACTTAATCATCCTTTGTGTTGCTTCAAAACCTTCTACTAAGAATCTATTGCTTTATGAGTTAACTCTTATACAAGACTTATTGATGCTTGTCTTGAAAGTACTATTCATGAAAAGTCTTTGCTATATGATTCAGTTGTTTAGTCATTATCTTTACCATTGCTTTGAATCACTTCATTCATCTCATATGCTTTGCAATAGTATGATCAAGATTATGTAAGTGGCATGTCACTTCAGAAATTATTCTTGTTATCGTTTACCTACTCGAGGGTGAGTAGGAACTAAGCTTGGGGATGCTTGATACGTCTCCAACGTATCTATAATTTCTGATGTTCCATGCTAGTTTTATGACAATACCTACATATTTTGTTCACATTTTATATCGTTCTGATGCATTTTCCGGAACTAACCTATTAACGAGATGCCGAAGTGCCAGTTCCTGTTTTCTGCTGTTTTTGGTTTCAGAAATCCTACAAAGGAAATATTCTCGGAATTGGACGAAATCAACGCCCACGATCTTATATTTCACCGAAGGTTCCAGAGCACCGAAGAGGGATCAGAGGGGAGCCAGGGGGCCCCACCCCACATGGCGGCGCGGCCAAGGGGGGGCGCCCCCCTATGGTGTGGCTCCACCAGGACCCCTCCGAGGCTGCCCTTCCGCCTATATATTCTCTCCGCCTCGAAAACCCTATCACCATAAGCCACGATACGAGAAAAGTTCCAGAGCCGCCGCCATCGCGAAGCCAAGATTCGGGGGACAGAAGTCTCTGTTCCGGCACGCCGCCGGGACGGGGAATTGCCCCCGGAAGGCATCTCCATCAACACCACCGCCATCTTCATCGACGCTGCTGTCTCCTATGATGAGGAGGGAGTAGTTCTCCTGTCGTGGTATCGTCACGGCATATGCCATAGGGTGGCTAATCGAGGTGGTTCCTAGTGGACTCACGGCGGTATCCGGATGCGGGTATGGGCACGAGCGACACGGCGACGTACCCAGGTTCGAGGCCCTCCGATGGAGGTAACACCTCTACTCCTGCTATGAGTGTATATAGTAGTCGCACAATACAATGGTGCTCCTAGAGCTGTATCCGGCTGCTCGGGGAGGCTAAGGTAGACGAAGGTCTCTCTCCTCGAGTAGCGCTAAGCCTAGAGTGAAGTAAGAATGATCGATCGTCCCCCGCACGAGGGGGGTAGCCCAGCTTATATAGGCGCCGGCACTTTACACGTAAGTCCCTATGGTCTCATCGGCCGGCTTGGCCGGCTCCGGCTTCCGCTCCTTCCCGAGGCGTTGACGTCATGGAGCCGTTGAGGCATAGTGGCCTGTCCCGTCCACCAGAGGGAGTCAGCGGCATGGCGAGGAGATGTCCCTGTCGCCATCATGCCCTGTAGCCGGTACGGACCGTCGTAGGCGATGATGGCCTGTCCGCCGCGTGGCACTGTTGCTCTACGCGTGCCCCGTGCTTTACGGTAAGTGAGGTCAGCGTGGACCTTTGAACCCGGACCACCTACCCGGCTCCTTCTCGTGCAAGACTCGCCAGCCTCGAGTCGGTCCGAGGTATAGACCCCGCCGGATATGGCTTGTAGAAGCCGGCCTAGCCACGCCGCGGATGGCCATAGCCAGTGCCGACTAGGACTTAGAGCCAGCCGGCTTCCGAGGCAGCCGGCCACGGCTCCAGCCGGCTGCTCCTCGCCCGGCCTTTGCCGCGAGCCGGCCAACCTCTAGCCGGCTGCTCCGCGTCCATTGCCCTACCCGGGGTCTTCCCCCGACATTAGCCCCCGAAGCCGGCAAGGTCCTGCGTTAAGAGGGACCTAGGCAGGTTTCCCTGGCTCTTAGATCTTCTGAATACGTTGGGCGGCCCTTGGAGGGGCCGACTGAGAATTTCCATTCAGCCGGCTGCGCCCTCATCCGACTTGCCCCGTCCGGCTGCTTCCAGCCGGCCGTCATTTTCGCTTCTGCAGCTTTTGCTTTTTTACAAGTATCGATGATGTCTCCGCCTTGTTACGAGAGTTCGGAGCTGGCTTGAATTTTAGTGTCCGGCTCCGACTGGGAGCGCCGGAGTTTCTGCCGCCTTGGGCCTTGCGCCCGACTTGACGGGTCTGACGGCTGGCTCCTGTTGCCGTTTCGTCTAGTCACATCAATGTCTCCTCCGGATCCGGTGCGGTCGTGGGGGAAGTGGCTTGACAGTTTTCGGTAACCGCAGCCGTCGTGGGGGTAGTTATGGCCGCAGTAAATCCCCAACGTGGCCCACGATCGCCACGTGGCCACGCAACTGGCGCGTCGGGCGGCTATAAATGCCCCCGGAGCGGTATCGAGGCGCCTTCTTCTTCCTCGCACTCCCACTTCGCCCCTTTTCTCTCGTTCGAGCTTTCCGTCGATCCGACGCGTCCACTCCACCGTTTCCCTGGCGAACTTCGGCGAGCGGTCGCCCCGACGTTCCTCCGCCGATCCGGCGCCACAACTCCGCCAATCCGGCGCCACGGGGCCGCGCGCGTCGACGGCGCGCTCTTCTCCACCGCGATCTCCTCCGGCGAGGAGCGGCTCTTCTTCGCCGTTCCTCCTCTCGTGGACTTCTTCTTCTTCCTCGTCCTCAATGGCTCAACCGAGCGGTTCTTGGAGGGGCTCCTATATACGGGAGGACGACATCGCGCGGCTCGTGCGCCTCCGCCGCATCCCGGCGGGGGTGATTACGAGGGCGCCGGGCGCGGAGAAGGAGCCTCAGCCGGAACCCGGCGAGCGTGTGGTCTTCGGAGCGCACCTCGACCGTGGGTTGGGCCTGCCGGCTTCAAACTTCTTCCGCCGGTTCCTCGACTTCTTCGGCCTGCAGCCGCACCACCTGCCGGCCAACGCCATCATCCTCCTCAGCCGCTACGTGGCTTTCATGGAAGGCTACGCCGGCTTGTGGCCGGATGTGGAGTTCTGGAGCCGGCTCTTCTACATCAAGGCGCAGACGACTGAAGGCCGTCTGAGGACCCGTGGCGCCGCCTCCCTCTATCCTTGCACGGGTACGTCTTCCCACGGATCCCGACCGTGGATTCCGTGAAGAACTGCGGATGTCCTTCTTTTATGTGCGGAACGAAAGCCCGGCCTTCGACCGGCTCAACCTGCCGGAATACAACCCGGCTCCGCCGGCCGGCCGGCTCAACCGGGGCCACAACCCCAAGTCATCGGACCCGGACGCGGAGGTGAATCTCCCGTGGGATTTCCCGGGGGAGTGCGTCACGGAGGCCGGCTGAGCGCCGAGGACCTCCTCTGCACTTACGTCATGCGCCGGGTTATACCGCTCCGGTTGGCGTGTCCACAAGATCGGGCATATGTCCGGCCGGCTCGACCCGACCCGGACGTCGAAGGCGGAGCTCTCCAAGTCCCAGGTTGCTCGCCGGGTGAACAACATCACCAAGGCTAACATGCCGGACAACTGGGATTGGGGGCTGCCACCCCACGACCGGGAGCAGCCGCCTGAATTGGTAAGTTTGTTGTTTTGGCCGTCTTCCGGCTTGCGGCTGCATGGCCGACTTGACATTTATCTTGTTTTGCTTTCAGCTTTTCACCCGCCAAGGCATTGAGGATGGCGACCTGGCGACCAAGATCTGGACGCCGGATCATGTCGATCCGGACGACCCAGCCGGCGACCAAGCCGGCGACGACGATCTGCCGGAGGTGCCGGACCAAGGCGGCCAGGGGGAGCATAATCCGCCGCCCTCGCCGGAACATGAACAGGAGCAGGAGCAGGCGCAGGCGGAGCCGGCGGAGTCCGGCACGGGGCCAATCCCTGCGGTGCCTCTGCGCACGAGGCCGCCTGTGGGCACGGCGACTTCCGCGCCTAAGGGGAAGAAGCGGGCCATCGGCGGGTCCACGGCTGCGGTGGAGGCGAAGGCCAAGAAGCAATGCCGGCAAGCGCCCAAGAAGGTTCCGGAGCAAGCCGGGTAAGTTCCTTTTTCTCTGTTGTTTGATTCCTTTTCTTTCCTTCCTTTTTGTACTTATCTTTTCTTGCTTGTTCAACTAGGGCTCCAATAAAGTTTACCCGTGGAGTCGGCTCTCGGCAGCTCCTCCCGTCACGTCGCCGCTTCAGCCGGCGAGGAGGGAGCCAACCCCGCAACCTTCGGCACGCGCGCGCACGCCGCCCGCCGTTAGTGTGCCGCCCGCGGCTACGCCGCCTTCTCGCGGGGCGTCTTCTTCGCCGCGCCTTCGCGGCGCCCGGCGGCGGGGTCCAGGGCCGGCCGGCGCGCCGGCCGACCATAGACGACATGTTTCCGCGCCGCGCCCCGTTTGTGGAGCAGGCGGCCGGAGCCGGCAGGGGCATGCCGCCCGCGACCGGAGCTGGAGCTGGCGGGGCTGCGCCGCCTGCGACCGGAGTCGGCGGGCCCGCGCCCAACGTTGTGGTGCTGGAGAGCAGCCCGGAGGGAGCGCCTCAGGCGCCGGAGTTGACGGCTCCCACCGGGCCGACTGCTTCAACCGCGCCGCCTCCATCTTCGAAGCCGACGAGGGAGGAGCCGGCCAGGAACGAGCCGGCACGTGCCAAGGACGCCGGCTCCCGAGCGCTGGTGAGGATGGAGGGCCCGTCGGACCCATCTAAAGGCCTCCACGTGGCCAAAGGCGCCCGACTGCTTAACGTAGCGTCCGCCTCCGACTCTAGCCTGGGCTCGGCGGGGACCATGGAGGCGGCGTGGCACCGTGCGGATGCCCGCGAGGTGACCAGCCGGAGGGGCAGCCAGTGCGTGGCGCCCATGAAGCCGTTCTTCTCCGGCTTCCGTGGCAGCCTCAAGGCCAAGGCCGCCGAGACCCTTGCCCAGCCGGCAACGCCGGAGGATGCCGACAAGGTATGTGTCTTCTCATTTTTGCAATTCTGTTATCCTGGTAGCCCTCCGAGGCATGGGCCGGCTGCTTGGAGCCGGTCCGGGTTTCGTCTGGATATCTGATTGTTTCTTTTAGGTGGTTGCAGAGCGACGCACCGTTTTGTACAACAAAGTGGTGACCAGCTACCACAAAGCCAAGATTGAGCGGGCCGGCTTGGCCCGCGAGCTGGAGGCTGCCAAGGGTAAGGCTTTCTTTCCTTTGACTTGCTCTTTTTCTGTTAAGTTTCTTTTTTACTGACGGCTTGTTTTTGCCGGCTTGCAGCTGAGGCCGCCCGGATCCCGCAGCTGGAGTCGGACCTCCGAGTCGCCCGTGCCCAATGCGCCGTAAGCGAGGAAGCGAACCGGCCGCCGTCGCCAAGCCGAAGGTGGCCGATGGGGAGCTGAAACGGCTGCGCCTTCTTGAGGCTAACCACCTCAAGGAACTTGCCGCCCTCAAGAAGGACGGGGAGGAGAAGCCGGAGGGCCCGAGCAAGCGGCCGGAGGAGGTGGAGCGGCAACGGCTTGCGCTTCGTGAGGAGGTGACCACCAAGTCCAATGAGCTGTCGGCCACCGCCAAGCGGTGGGTGGAGGAACTTAGCGCGCTCGACCGCGGCTTGGCGGGTGAGTCTTTTATCTTATGCATTTCCCTTTGCCGGCTTTCGGCCGTCGGCTGCCAGCTTAGGTTGGCAGCCGGCGGAAGAAACTTTGATTTTTCCGATATCTCCATCTTCGGGCTGGGGGCAGCTTTGCTTGCTGCCGCCGCCAGCTTTTTGTTTTTTACTTCGAAATCTCCATCTTCAGGTCGAGGCGGTTGGCTTGCTGGCCGCCGCTGTGCTTACTTTTTAGAGCTTCGGAATCTCCATCTTCAGCCGGGGGCAGTCGGTTTTGCTGGCTGCCGCCGTGCTTACTTTTTAGAGCTTCGGAATCTCCATCTTCAGGCTGGGGGCAGTCGGTTCTTGCCGGCTGCCGCCAGGCTTACTTTAGGACTTCGAAAATTTGTGTTTTTCGGCTATTTCCGGCTTCAACGGATTTCTGACGTGTTTCTTCTTTGCAGCGGCCTTCCCTGAGGCGCAGGAGGCGGCGTTAGCGGCTGTTGGCAGGGCGCGGGAGGAGCGCCGGCAGGCCACTGGGGAGCAGAGCTCTGATTGCTTCACCATGGATGACTATTTGTCGTCCATGGCTGCCCGTGTGGAGCCAATCACCAAGCTTGGCTGGGAGCTGCGAAGGCGGCGGAAGAGCTGATCCGGCTGCTATGGCCGACGGAGACGCCGCCGCAAGATCTCTCCAACCTCATCGCCCGGCCGGACAGGGCTCCCGACCGCTTCCCGGACCGGAAGGAGCTCGGCCGCGCGCGCCGGAGCTGATATGGCGCTCGTCGTTTGTGCTCTCCTCGGTATAACGAGGTTAGCCTCGACCAGCTGGAGTACCGGCGCGCCGACGTGGAGGACAAGCTCCCGTGGAGAACAAAACCGCCCGGCTCGCCCGTGCTCGCGCGCATTGCCGACTTCGGCCGACAAGGCCATCTTCATCGCGGACTCCGAATCCGTCGTCCGACGACGAGGAGGAGGAGGCCGAGGATGAGGAGGCGACGACGTGCCCGAGGATGACCCGGCAGCCGGCTCTGCTGATGCTCCTCCGGCTGGTCCTGATCCGGCCGGTGTTTAGCTTCTACCTGTTACGTTTATGCTTTTGCAAGACAATTCGTTAAATCCCCGGGATGCCGGGTGCATATGTAAGACAATATTATTATCCTTTTATTAAGGCACACTTTAATGTGTTTGTTTAATCATTTGTGTGCCGGCCTGCTTTCTTCCAACTTGTTCGCTTTTTCCCATCCGCCCCACTCTTTGGCCGTGCCCTTGCCGGCCGTACGTCCGACTTGCGGTCCGTCGCCGGATCAAGAGCGTGCCGCCGGGTGAGGCCGATAGTATTTCAGTCGAACGAGTCGAGTTCGGCAGTCCGGCACTTTTATGAAAAGTTGTGCAAGAAACAATTCGCTTTCACTCTTTCCCTTAGCCATCTTTCGCGTGCTGGCTCCCTAAGCACTTACTCCCGCCAGCCGGACAGCCGGGTTGCGGTCTGTAGCTGGTCTGAAGCCGGCTGTCGGAAACCGGATCACGTTACTAAGCCGGCCGCGTGAGAGGGTGTTAGCCAATTGGCGAAAACAATAGAGTACGCGAAAAACTTGTCGAAATCGACGCTCTTGGCGCTTACTTTTTCATAGCTTACAAAAGGGGTACAAGGGATACATACATTCCTCGCTCTCAAGTATAAAATGGTCGAAGCAACCTCGACATTCCAGGGACGTTTAGTCTCCTCGTCGCTTTGTTTGCCTTGTTTTTCTTAGCCTCTTGGGCATCTATGAGATAGTAGGAATCATTGCCTACCGCCTTGCTCACGATGAAGGGACCCTCCCATGGGGATGACAGGCTATGCTGTCCGACTGTCCGTTGGATCAGCCGGAGCACTAGGTCTCCTCTCGGAATGCTAAGGACCGGACCTTCCAGCTGTGATAGCGTCGGAGGCTTTGCCGGTATACGGTGGACCCGGACTCGGCCATCACCGGACCTCTTCAACCAGGTCGACTCCATCTTCACGAGCTTCTTTGGCTTCAGCCTTCGTGTAGAGCTTGATCCTTGGCGCATCGTGCTCGATATCGCCGGCAGGACGGCTTCGGCCCCGTATACGAGGAAGAAGGGTGTGAAGCCGACCGAGCGGTTTGGCGTCGTGCGCAGTGCTCCACAAAGACGTTGGGCAGCTCTTCGATCCAGAGCACCGGCTGAGCGCTCAAGCGGTTCCACCAGCCGGGGCCGGATGCCGGCTAGGATCAAGCCGTTTGCTTTCTCCACTTGGCCGTTTGACTCCGGGTGTGCCATAGACGATAGGTCCATTCGGATCCCCATCTCCCCAAAATAGCGTTTGAAAATGCCCTCGGCGAAGTTGCTGCCGTTGTCGGTGATGATGCTATGGGGGTAGCCGTATCTCACGATTATTTCCTTGAGGAATGTTACGGCTGTGGAGCCGTCCAGCTTCTTGATTGGCTTGGCTTCGATCCACTTAGTGAATTTATCAATCATCACCAAGAGGTGAGTCATGCCGCCTCGGGCTGTTTTGAATGGCCCCACCATATCCAAGCCCCATACGGCGAACGGCCGTGTAATGGGGATGGTCTTCAAGGCGGAAGCCGGCGTGTGCTTTTGCTTGGCAAAGCGTTGGCAGCCGTTGCACTTCTTCACCAGTTCTTCTCGCGTCTCCGAGCGCAGCCGGCCAGCAAAAACCGTGCCGGAAGGCTTTGGCCACTATGGCTCCGGAGGAGGCGTGGTGGCCGCACTCACCCCGATGGATTTCCCGTAGGAGTTCAATCCCTTCAGCCGGCTCGACGCACCGTCGGAGCACCCCACTTACGCTGCGTTTGTACAGACTCGTGGTTGATGATTGTATAGGCCTTGGCCCTTCTCTCAATCTGCCCGGCTTGAACCCCCGTCATTGGGCAAGCACACCATCGGTGAGGTAGGAGAGGAATTCTTGTGCCCATGATGGTACGCATTTTATTTCAAATACGCCGACCACCAAGGCCTCCATCTTCGGAGCTTCCGGCTTCGACCGCATGGTCGCCGGGTCCGGCCGTGAAGCCGGCGGGTTCGGCCGAGAAGCCCCCGAGTTTGGCCGAGAAGCCCCGCGTTGGACCGAGAAGCCCCCGGTTCGGCCGTGGAGCCGGCGGGTTCGGCTGATAAGCCCCCGACTTGGGCGATGAAGCCCCCGGGTTCGGCTGAGAAGCCCCCGGGTCAGCCGGCACGAATATGGAATCCGAGTCCGGTGACGGTATGATGGACGGTTTCTTGAGGACCGCCAAGGCAACGCCCGGCGAAATAGCTTGCCGGGTTGAGCCAATCTTGGATAGGGCGTCCGCCGCCCGTTGTTCGCTCGTGGCACATGATGGAATTCACAGCCATCGAAGAAGCCGGATAGCTGCCGGACGTGGAAGCGGTACGAGGCCATGTTGGCGTCCTTCGCGTCCCAGCCGCCCGATGCTTGCTCGTATAACCAAGTCGGAGTCGCCGAAGCGCAGGATGCGACGCACGCCTATCTCCTTGGCCAGCTTCAGCCCATGAATGAGCGCTCGTACTCCGCCACATTGTTGGATGCGGCGAAGTGGATCCGCAGGACGTAGTCCAGCCCGATCTCCCTTGGGGGAGGTGACGACGATGCCGGCTCCCAAGCCGTTTCGCATCTTCGAGCCGTCGAAGTGCAGCTTCCAGAGGCGTGGAGTCGGGCACAGGCGGTGGTATTGCATCTCGGCCCAGCCGACGAAGAAGTCCGCGAGGATCCGCGACTTGATGGCTGTGCGCGGCTCGTAGATGATGGTGTGGGCGGCTAGCTCCAGTGGCCCACTTGGCAACCCGGCCATTGGCGTCCTTGCTGCCAATGATTTCCGCCAAGGGTGCCGTGGCCACCACCTTGATGGGGTGCTCCTGGAAGTAGTGCTTGAGCTTCTTGGCCGCCATGTACACGCCGTAGGTGACCTTCTGGTAGTGGGGGTAGTTTTGCTTCGACTGGGACAACACTTCGCTAAGGTAGTAGACTGGGCGCTGGACCGATCGCTCCTTGCCGGCTTCCTTGCTGGCTTCCTTGCGTTCCACCACCATGACGACGCTAACCACACGATTGGTGGCAGCGATGTACAATAGCATCGGCTCCATTGAAGCCGGCGATGCGAGGATGGGCGCGGCTGAGAGCACGCGCTTTAAGTCACGGAAGGCTTCATCCGCTCGCGGTGACCGCGACGAATTTGTCCGATTTCTTCAAGAATCGGTACAAGGGCGCGTGCCTTCTCTCCCAGCCGGCCGACGAAGCGGCTCAAGGAGGCCAGCATCCTGTGAATTTCTGGACGTCCTGAGGCACCGCGGCAGTTCCATCTTCTCAATGGCACTCGATCTTCTCTCGGGTTGGCTTCGATTCCTCGCCGAGAGACGAGGTAGCCCAGAGTTGGCCGGCCGGCACGCCGAACGTGCACTTGGCCGGGTTGAGCTTCATCCGGAATCTTCGCAGATTGGTGAAGGTTTCTCTCGTGTCATCAAGGAGGGTAGGTATCTCCTTGGTTTTTACAACGACATCATCCACATATGCGTGAACATTTCTGCCGATTTGATCCCGCAAACACTTTTGCATGCACCTTTGGTAGGTGGCGCCGCATTTTTCAAGCCGAATGGCATAGTCGTGTAGCAGTAAGCCCCATACGGGGTAATGAACGAAGTCTTTATTTGATCAGCCGGATTCAAAGGAATCCGGTGGTAGCCTCGAATAGACATCTAGAAAAGACAACAGCTCACAACCGGCAGTCGAGTCTATAACTTGATCTATGCGCGCGTGGGGAAGGGGTCCTTCGGGCACGCCTTGTTGAGGCCGGTGTAGTCGATACACATGCGCCAGAGCCGTTCTTCTTCAAAACCAGGACTCGGGTTTGCTAACCAGTCCGGGTGCAGCACTTCCATGATGAAGCCGGCTGCGAGGAGCCGGGCGATTTCTTCACCGATGGCCTTCCTTCTTTCTTCGGCGAAGCGCCCGAGGGGCTGCTTCACCGGCTTGGCTTCAGTGCCCGACGTGGAGGTGGTGCTCAGCCAACTCCCTCGGCACACCCGGCATGTCCCTTGGAGACCATGCGAAGATGTCCCGATTCTCACGGAGGAAGCCGGTGAGCTCGCTTCCTATTTCGCTCGCTCAAGCCGGCACCGATGGTGACGAACTTGTCCGGCTGCGCCGGGTCGAGCAGATCTTCTTGGTGTTGTCGGCCGGCCGGAAGTGAGTCGTCCCAGCCCGGGTTGCCCACAGCCGGCATGTCCGCCTGCGCGGCCTTAGCCGTGGCGACGGCGTCGTGGATGAGCTGCTTCTCGGCCGCGATGACCAGCGTCCGGGCCATCTTGGAGCTCGCGTGGCGCAGCCCATGGAGCGGCGGTAGTCGCCGGCTACGGTGATGACCCCTTTAGGGCCGTGCAGCTTCATCTTCGTGTACCCGTAGTGGGGCACCGCCATGAACTTGGTCGTGGCTGGCCTGCCCAGGAGCGCGTGGTAGGGACTCACGAGGTCCACAACCTCGAACTCGATCCTTTCGGTGCGGAAGTGATCCGGCTTCCCGAACATCACCTCCAGCCGTGATCCGGCCGATCGGCCGGCAGCAGCGGGCCCGGCACGATGCCATGGAAGACGGTGGGGGTGGGACGCAGCTCGGCTTCTTGGATGCCTAGCTTGCGGGCGGTGTCGCGGTAGAGGATGTTGATGCTGCTCCCCCGTCGATGAGGACGCGCGAGAAGCGCACGCTGCGCTGAGTCGTGCCGATGGTGGGGACGAGGACCATGGCGTAGCTGCCCGGCTTCGGCAGACAGCCGGTGTGTCGCGGCGATCGAATGTGATGGCCTCGCTCCGACCAGCTTAGGTACCGGGGGACCGGTGGGATGATCGCGTTGACCTCGAGGGAACGGCTCTGCCGGCTCGTCTTGTCCTCGGCTCGGAGGTGAAGATGATGTAGGTGGCATCCTCGGCCAAGTA
Source organism: Lolium rigidum (assembly GCF_022539505.1). Lineage (NCBI taxonomy): Eukaryota > Viridiplantae > Streptophyta > Magnoliopsida > Poales > Poaceae > Lolium > Lolium rigidum. Next base: position 76,991,839 of record NC_061509.1, on the reverse strand, counting down.
GCGGCCATGTTGCACTTGGTTAGCCTCGTGGTGCTTGAGGCTGGCGTCTCGCGCCGCCTTGGCCACCCGGCCCGCCGGCCGGAGGAGGCGGGGGTGGGGGCGGGAGGGGTTCACCGCTTGTCGCCCGCTTCATGAAGTGGCAGTCGCGGGTGGTGTGGTTGGAGGGGTTCTTGCCGCCGTGGTACTTGCACGGCGAGTCGAGCATCCGCTCGAAGGTGTACTTCGGCTTCCACCGCCGGTCTTGCTTCCGGCGCCGGCTGCCGCCCGGCGCCGCATGGTCCGACACGGCTGCCACATGGGCGGAACCGCACCGGCGGTCCGGCTGGTCGCTGTGCCGCTTGCCGCGGTAATTGTCCCGCCGGCTGCCATGCGAGCCGCCCTCGGCCGGCTTGTGCTCGGCCGGCTTGTTGTTGTCCCGTCTTGCCGGGGCCGGTGAAATATCCGCCGGCGCCTTGCCGGCTTCCTCAGCCAGCGCGTACTTGTCGGCGATGGCCATCAAGGCGGCCATCGCCTTGGGGTCGCCGCGGCGTAGCTTGTGCCACAGCGATGGTGTTGGGCCGGCAGCCTCCCATGAAGAAGCCGATGGCTTGGATCTCATGCACACCCTCGCAGAGTTGCGCATTTCGCACCAGCGCGCCGGTATGCGCGGTCCGTCTCGTCCGGGCCCCGCTTGCACATCTCAAGCCGCCGAGGGCGACCCGGCCGGCGATAGGTGCCGGTGAAGTTGCCGATGAAGGCCTCTTCGAAATCCAGCCAGCCGTTGATGCCGCCGGCCGGCAGTTGCTGAGCCGGTGTGTGGAGCCGACCAGCATCGTGGGGAGTAGCGTACCGCCCGGCGCTTGTTGCCCCGGGCGATGCCGACCGCAGTGGAATAGTCCAGCCAGCCGGCCCTCCGGCTTGGCGGTGCCGTCGTACTTGGGGGTGTCGCGCGGGAGCCGGGAAGCCGTCGATCATGGGCTCATTGGCGATGCGGGGCCCGAAGCACTTTGGGCCGGCCGGCCCCTCTTCTTCCGCGATGCGGGATTCGACCAGCCGGTCGAGGCGATCTCGGGCGTCCGCCGGCTCGATGCGCGGGCCCGGCCGGGAGCGTGCCGGCCGGCGAGCGCCGCCGGCTTCCGGAGCCGGCCGGTGTGGGCGCCGAGGCTCGGAGTCTTGCTCCCGGTTCCGGCTCGGTGGGGCCCGGCTGCGGCTGCCGCCGCCGCTCGGCTGGCGGCTTGGCCGGCTTGAGCTCGCGTGCGTGGCGCGGGAGTCGTTGCGCCGGCTTGGCGCCGGGGAGATGGACTCGGCCGTGTCCCCGGCATTGCTCGCGGCACCACGAGCGTGAGAAGCTCTAGGATCTTGGGCGTACTCGGGGTCCTTCGATCGCCGGCTGGCAGCCTTCACCGAGCTCAGCCACCCGCTCGGTCCGGCGGCGTAACTCGTCGCCTTCAAGGCGGTGCAGCTTCTCCGCGGCGGCTTCGGCCGCGAGCATGTTCTTGTCGGGGGTGTTGTAGAAGGGCAGCTCCATTGACGGAGCCGGCGCGTCCGCGCCGTCGCGGTCGATCTCGGCGCCTAGGTCGCGGCCTCTGCGGCGGATCTGGCCGGCTCGGCTAGGGTTGTCACCGCCTGGGGTGAGGCCGTGGGCGCGGTTGTACTCGCGCCGGGTGATCTCCCACCGGCGCTAGCGGCAGCCAGCTCCTCGGTCTCGCTTGAGGAGGAGCACGCGGTGCGCCTCCAGGTCTGCCTCGACGGTGGCGGCGTCGGCGCCTGCACCGGTTGTGAGCGGAGTGCTCAGCTTTGCCCGAACTTCTTCCAGCCGGGATGGTGGTGGTGGCGGCTTTGCGCCTGATGCGGATGCGTGCCCGCCGACGTTGCGCTCCAGGTCGGGGCCGCGGATGCGCGTGGACTTGGTGGGCTGCTCGTCGCCGGCTGCCATGACCTCGTGCATGACGCAGGGGCTGGCGGCGGTGAGGCTGGCGCCGGCTCCAGGGGGAGGGCTTGCGCAGCGCAGGTCCGGCGCGGATAGCGCGGTGGTGCGACGGTGGCGACGTAGACGTCGAAGCCGCCGAAGCCGATGATGTCGCCGCCGGCAGGAAATGGCCTCGTCGGGCGAGCAGCCAGCCGTTGTCGCCGATGCGGCCGAGGGAGCCGAATCTCCGCATCAAGCCCGAAGCGACCCGCTCGCCGGTGGTGATGGTGAGGCCCGTCCGGATGAAGACACCGGCCGCGGACGCTGAAGGCCCCACGGTGGGCGCCAAATGTCGTGGTATCATCACGGCATATGCCATAGGGTGGCTAATCGAGGTGGTTCCTAGTGGACTCACGGCGGTATCCGGATGCGGGTATGGGCACGAGCGACACGGCGACGTACCCGTGTTCGAGGCCCTCCGATGGAGGTAACACCTCTACTCCTGCTATGAGTGTATATAGTAGTCGCACTATACAATGGTGCTCCTAGAGCTGTATCCGGCTGCTCGGGGAGGCTAAGGTAGACGAAGGTCTCTCTCCTCGAGTAGCGCTAAGTCTAGAGTGAAGTAAGAATGATCGATCGTCCCCCGCACGAGGGGGGTAGCCCAGCTTATATAGGCGCTGGCACTTTACACAGAAGTCCCTATGGTCTACTGGCCGGCTTGGCCGGCTCCGGCTTCCGCTCCTTCCCGAGGCGTTGACGTCATGGAGCCGTTGAGGCGTAGTGGCCTGTCCCGTCCGCCGCAGGGAGTCGGCGGCATGGCGAGGAGATGTCCCCGTCGCCATCATGCCCCGTAGCCGGTACGGACCGTCGTAGGCGATGATGGCCTGTCCGCCGCGTGGCACCGTTGCTCTGACAAGTGCCCCGTGCTTTACGGTAAGTGAGGTCAGCGTGGACCTTTGAACCCGGACCACCTACCCAGCTTCCTTCTCGTGCAAGACTCGCCAGCCTCGAGTCGGTCCGAGGTATAGACCCCAGCCGGATATGGCTTGTAGAAGCCGGCCCTAGCCACAGCCGCAGATGGCCGTAGCCAGGCCGACTAGTACTTAGAGCCAGCCGGCTTCCGAGGCAGCCGGCCACGGCTCCAGCCGGCTGCTCCTCAGCCGGCCTTTGCCGCAAGCCGGCCAACCTCTAGCCGGCTGCTCCGCGTCCATTGCCCTACCCGGGGTATTCCCCCCGACATCTCCCCCGAGGCTGAGGGCTCTACCGGTAGCTATGTGGTTCATCTCTCTTTCCCATGGTGTGATCTTTATGTGATCATGAGCTTTGTATCACTATTAATCTATGTGCTACTCTAGTGATGTTATTAAAGTAGTCTATTCCTCCTCCATGATGTAATGTTGACAAGTGTGTGCATCATGTAGTACTTGGCGTAGGTTATGATTGTAATCTCTTGTAGATTATGAAGTTAACTATTACTATGATAGTATTGATGCGATCTATTCCCCCTTTCATAGCTATTGTTGACAAGTGTGTATGCTATGTTAGTACTCGGTCTAAATTGCAATGGTCTATTATGCACTCTAGAGGTTACTTTAATATGAACTCCGAATGTTGTGGAGCTTGTTTACTCCGGCTTGAGGGAGCTCTTGTAGCCCTACACAATGAATGGTTTTTGTTATCCAACAAGAGAGTGTGAGAAAGTAGCACAAGTGAAGAGAAGTTATTTATTTATGTGATCATTGTTGAGAGTGTCCACTAGTGAAAGTATGATCCCTAGGCCTTGTTTCTAAGCATTGAAACCCCGTTTCCAACAAGTTCTGCTACATGTTTGCTTGCTGCCATTTTTATTTCAGATTGCAATTACTACTCATATTCATCCATATTACTTGTATTTCACTATCTCTTTGCCGAACTAGTGCACCTATACATTTGACAAGTGTATTAGGTGTGTTGGGGACACAAGAGACTTCTTGTATCGTAATTGCAGGGTTGCTTGAGAGGGATATCTTTGACCTCTACCTCCCCTGAGTTCGATAAACCTTGGGTGATTCACTTAAGGGAAACTTGCCGCTGTTCTACAAACCTCTCGCTCTTGGAGGCCCAACACCGTCTACGGGAATAGAAGCGTGCGTAGACATCGAGCGCAAGGCGCCAGCCGCCGACACGAAGAAGGCGGCGCCAAAGAAGGCTACGAAGAAGCCAGCCCGCAACCAAGATGGTGTCGTTGACTGCCTTGACGGCAACGATGGCGAAGGCGCCGCCGAAGTCGGTTGATGCGCGCAAGGTGGTCGACGAAACTCCCGCCGTTGATGTCACAGCGGAGAATGCCACTATGATGATGAACCCGGCCGACATGAATTAGGCTAGCCTTGAGTGGTGGAAACTTACGGAGACGCAGATCTTGGCGAAGGAGGGAAGCTGCACGCGCTGCATGGATGCCGCGATGAATGCCGGAGGTGAAGACGCTACAGCGAGTGGTGGCGGCCATGTAGAAGCGCCCACAACCTATGGTGGTGCGTGATCACTTCCCTCCTTGATGATGTGGTGTTCTGTTTTGACATATTCTGCCTTTTATTTCGCATTGCCTGTTTTGCTATGTTGGATGAATTTCTTTGTTCCATTAACTTTCAGTAGCTTTGTGGAATGTCCAGAAGTGTTAAGAATGATTGTGTCACCTCTGAATATGTGAATTTTTGATTATGCACTAACCCTCTAATGAGTTTGTGTTTGAGTTCGGTGTGGAGGAAGTTTTCAAGGGTCAAGAGAGGAGGATGATACAATATGATCAAGAAGAGTGAAAAGTCTAAGCTTGGGGATGCCCCCGTGGTTCATCCCTGCATATTTCAAGAAGACTCAAGCATCTAAGCTTGGGGATGCCCAAGGCATCCCCTTCTTCATCGACAACTTATCAGGTCACCTCTAGTGAAACTATATTTTTATTCCGTCACATCTTATGTGCTTTACTTGGAGCGTCTCGTGTGCTTTTATTTTCGTTTTGTTATTCTCATTCTCTGAATAAATTCATGCTTATGTGGGAGAGAGACACGCTCCGCTCGTTCATATGAACACTGGTGTTCTTAGCTTTACTTTTAATGTTCATGGCGAAGGCTGAAACTGCTTCGTTCATTGTTATTTGGTTGGAAACAGAAAATGCTTCATGTAGTAATTGGTATATTGTCTTGAATAATTTGATACTTGGCAATTGTTGTGCTCAAATAGATCATGTTTAAGCTGTTGCATCATGTAGTTTAAACCTATTAATGAAGAACTACATAGAGCTTGTTAAAATTTGGGTTGCATGATTGGTCTCTCTAAAGTCTAGATATTTTCTGGTGAGGTGTTTGAACAACAAGGAAGACAGTGTAGAGTCTTATAATGCTTGCAATATGTTCTTATGTAAGTTTTGTTGTACCGGTTTATACTTGAGTTTGCTTCAAACAACCTTGCTAGCCAAAGCCTTGTATTGAGAGGGATTACTTCTCGTGCATCCAAATCCTTGAGCCAAAAACTATGCCATTTGTGTCCACCATACCTACCTACTACATGGTATTTCTCCGCCATTCCAAAGTAAATTACTTGAGTGCTACCTTTAAAATTATATTCTTTGTCTTTACAATATATAGTTCATGGGAAAATAGCCTTAAAAACTATTGTGGTAAAGAATATGTAGCTTATGTATCTTATTTCTTATAAGTTGCTTGTTGAGCGGTAACCATGTTTCTGGGGACGCCATCAACTATTACACCTTTGTTGAATATCATGTGAGTTGCTATGCATGTTCGTCTTGTCTGAACTAAGGGTGATTTATCATGATCAAATGGTTTGAGTATGCATATTGTTAGAGAAGAACATTGGGCCGCTAACTAAAGCCATGAATCATGGTGGAAGTTTCAGTTTGGACATTAATCCTCAATCTCTTATGAGAATATTATCTGTTGTTGAATGCTTATGCATTAAAGAGGAGTCCATTATCTCGTTTTCTATGTTGTCCCGGTATGGATGTCCTTAGTTGAGATCTATCAAAAACGAGAAATCAAATGCGATCTATCTCCTTGGACCTTTGTACAGAGCGGCATAGAGATACCCCTTTGTGACACTTGGTTGAAACATATGTTATGCAATGATAATCCATGTAAATCCAAGCTAATTAGGACAAGGTGCGAGCACTATTGGTATTCTATGCATGAGGCTTGCAACTTATAAGATGTCTTATGCATAATACATATGAATTATTACTACCGTTGACATAATTGTTTCTATGTTTTCAAAATGAAAAGCTCTAGCACAAAAATAGTAATCCATGCTTCCCTTTGCGAAGGGCCATTCTTTTACTTTATGTTGAGTCAGTTTACCTACTTCTTTCTATCTTAGAAGCAAACACTTGTGTCAACTGTGTGCATTGATTCTTACATGTTTACCTATTGCACTTGTTATATTGCTTTATGATGACAACTATCCATGAGATATACATGTTACAAGTTGAAAGCAATTGCTGAAACTTAATCATCCTTTGTGTTGCTTCAAAACCTTCTACTAAGAATCTATTGCTTTATGAGTTAACTCTTATACAAGACTTATTGATGCTTGTCTTTAAAGTACTATTCATGAAAAGTCTTTGCTATATGATTCAGTTGTTTAGTCGTTATCTTTACCATTGCTTTGAATCACTTTATTCATCTCATATGCTTTGCAATAGTATGATCAAGATTATGTAAGTGGCATGTCACTTCAGAAATTATTCTTGTTATCGTTTACCTACTCGAGGGCGAGTAGGAACTAAGCTTGGGGATGCTTGATACGTCCCAACGTATCTATAATTTCTGATGTTCCATGCTAGTTTTATGACAATACCTACATATTTTGTTCACACTTTATATCGTTTTGATGCCTTTTCCGGAACTAACCTATTAACGAGATGCCGAAGTGCCAGTTCCTGTTTTCTGCTGTTTTTGGTTTCAGAAATCCTACAAAGGAAATATTCTCGAAATTGGACAAAATCAACGCCCACGATCTTATATTTCACCGAAGGTTCCAGAGCACCGAAGAGGGATCAGAGGGGAGCCAGGGGGCCCCACCCCACATGGCGGCGCGGCCAAGGGGGGGCGCCCCCCTATGGTGTGGCTCCACCAGGGCCCCTCCGAGGCTGCCCTTCCGCCTATATATTCTCTCCGCCTCGAAAACCCTATCACCATAAGCCACGATACGAGAAAAGTTCCAGAGCCGCCGCCATCGCGAAGCCAAGATTCGGGGGACGAAGTCTCCGTTCCGGCACGCCGCCGGGACGGGGAATTGCCCCCGGAAGGCATCTCCATCAACACCACTGCCATCTTCATCGACGCTGCTGTCTCCTATGATGAGGAGGGAGTAGTTCTCCCCCGAGGCTGAGGGCTCTACCGGTAGCTATGTGGTTCATCTCTCTTTCCCATGGTGTGATCTTTATATGATCATGAGCTTTGTATCACTATTAATCTATGTGCTACTCTAGTGATGTTATTAAAGTAGTCTATTCCTCCTCCATGATGTAATGTTGACAGTGTGTGCATCATGTAGTACTTGGCGTAGGTTATGATTGTAATCTCTTGTAGATTATGAAGTTAACTATTACTATGATAGTATTGATGCGATCTATTCCCCCTTTCATAGCTATTGTTGACCAGTGTGTATGCTATGTTAGTACTCGGTCTAAATTGCAATGGTCTATTATGCACTCTAGAGGTTACTTTAATATGAACTCCGAATGTTGTGGAGCTTGTTTACTCCGGCTTGAGGGAGCTCTTGTAGCCCTACACAATGAATGGTTTTTGTTATCCAACAAGAGAGTGTGAGAAAGTAGCACAAGTGAAGAGAAGTTATTTATTTATGTGATCATTGTTGAGAGTGTCCACTAGTGAAAGTATGATCCCTAGGCCTTGTTTCTAAGCATTGAAACCCCGTTTCCAACAAGTTCTGCTACATGTTTGCTTGCTGCCATTTTTATTTCAGATTGCAATTACTACTCATATTCATCCATATTACTTGTATTTCACTATCTCTTCGCCGAACTAGTGCACCTATACATCTGACAAGTGTATTAGGTGTGTTGGGGACACAAGAGACTTCTTGTATCGTAATTGCAGGGTTGCTTGAGAGGGATATCTTTGACCTCTACCTCCCTGAGTTCGATAAACCTTGGGTGATTCACTTAAGGGAAACTTGCTGCTGTTCTACAAACCTCTGCTCTTGGAGGCCCAACACTGTCTACAGGAATAGAAGCGTGCGTAGACATCAGGCAGCAAGGCGCCAGCGCCGACACAGAAGAAGGCGGCGCCAAAGAAGGCTACGAAGAAGCCAGCCGCAACCAAGATGGTGTCGTTGACTGCCTTGACGGCAACGATGGCGAAGGCGCCGCCAAAGTCGGTTGATGCGCGCAAGGTGGTCGACGAAACTCCCGCCGTTGATGTCACAGCGGAGAATGCCACTATGATGATGAACCCGGCCGACATGAATTAGGCTAGCCTTGAGTGGTGGAAGCTTACGGAGACGCAGATCTTGGCGAAGGAGGGAAGCTGCACGCGCTGCATGGATGCCGCGATGAATGCCGGAGGTGAAGACGGCGAGTGGTGGTGGCCATGTCGAAGCGCCCACAACCTATGGTGATGCGTGATCACTTCCCTCCTTGATGATGTGATGTTCGATCTTCTTTTGGTGTCGTGTTTCATGTATGATTAAGCACTTTGAACAATCTATTTTACATGATTTTGTTGCTGCATTGAGAATTAGCGGATGATTTGCATAAACCCTTTGTTTCTGGTTTTTGATTGCAGGCCGAAAAACGTGTTTAGGGTGATTTGGATACGCCGATTTGGGTTGTGCTAGAGATGCCCTGAGCTGAGCTATTGCTAGATGCTGCTGCTTGCCTTGTTCGTCCGCGCGTCTTGTTGTTGTACGTATAGAGAAGTTAAAAGTGATTGATGGATTTGACAGAAGAAGACGTCGAATTGCAGAACTTGTGTGCACACGTGGTATAGATTCATGCCTATTCATCGTAATATGTGTGATGAATACCTTATATATATCTAAAATGGCTCATGTAATAATTTCACTGGTGCACAAGATCTGCTAGCAGGGCCGGTCCTTAGATTCGGAGCCCTAGGGTGAAACGACACACACAGGACCCCTTTTCATAGTGGCTAAGCTTTTTTAGGGTAGGGTCCATTGCCCCCGTACTCTGAAAATTCCTTAAAGATATTTATTTATGTTAAATTTATATATCTTACTTAAAGTTTAAGCATGATTAGTTTTCTAGGCCCCTTAACAATCTCACTCAAACTTCACCACTTAGTCACACACAAATAAACTAAAAAAAATTATTATTCAGCAAGATAAATATTAGGATAATGCAATAACAAACTAAATATTATTTACATTTGAAAGATCCATCGTCTTAAGAATATTGTTGAAGATGTTTGAAACTATTTATTTCTATTGATCACGTGAGCTATATACCATGATTATTATTTCTACCAATAGCTACTTGTGTACATGTGTATTGTTTGCGAGAAATAGAAATAATCAGAGAAAAAATTATGAGGATCCGTGTTATTCTGCATATTAGAGAAGGAGTCGGAGTATAGACACGTTAAGCTACAACTTCAACCTTCTATATTTTCTAGAATTATTCCAAACTCTACGTCCTAAAGACTACAAATATAAATGTAGTAAGTGTACAAACAAATCTTAGAATAAGGCCCTAACTGTTGAGGGCCCGGGGCGAGCGCTCCTCTGCCCTGCCCTATGGGCCAGCCCTGGATGTAGGGATTGCCTCCGTAACCGTCTTTGCAGGTGCACGTATAGCCTCCTCACCGTCTGTGCGTTGGCTGTAGTTGCTCTTGCAGAGGCTGCTAGGATGTGCCGCAGTCTGGCCAACAACCTCCCACGGCAGCCAAACGAGAACTGACATTGTTTCCTTTGAAGGTGGCCTGCCGCCTGTGTGTGGCAGATCGTGGGAGACGGAGCTGTTATCGAACCACTGATAGTCCGCTACAAACACGCGCACAGGGAGGTCTGTGCTACGATTCCGACTCCGCCCGCCCAACAACGTGAGTTGCACGTCGTAGGCGGATGACGTTCCGCTTCCGGTGTTGCTGCTGCCGTCGTAGCCTGGCGTGACGATGTTCGCCTGGCAACAACTCGTGCTGCTGCCGGAGCATCGGTCGATGACGCTGCCATTTTCATAGTCATCAGCTTCTGCGTCCTCACCAGGGCCGGTTCATAGATTTCGGGGGCTCTAGGACGAAACGACACAAAGGACCCCTTTTCATAGTGGCTAAGCTTTTCTAGGGTAGGGGGCCATTGCCCCCGTACTATGAAAATTCCTTAAAGATATTCATTTATGTTAAATTTATATATCTTATTTAAAGTTTAAGCGTGATTAGTTTTCTAGGCCCCTTTACAATCTCACTCAAACTTCACCACTTGGTCACACATAAATAAACTATAAAAATTATTATTCAGCAAGATAAATATTAGGGTAATGCAATAACAAACTAAATATTATTTACATTTGAAAGATCCATCGTCTTAAGAATATTGTTGAAGATGTTTGAAACTATTTATTTCTATTGATCACGCGAGCTATATATACCATGATTATTATTTCTACCAATAGCTACTTGTGTACATGTGTATTGTTTGCGAGAAATAGAAATAATCAGAGAAAAAATTATGAGGATCCGTGTTATTCTGCACATTAGAGAAGGAGTCGGAGTATAGACACGTTAAACTACAACTTCTACCTTCTATATTTTCTATAATTATTCCAAACTCTACTGCCTAAAGACTACAAATATAAATGTAGTAAGTGTACAAATAAATCTTAGACTAAGGCCCTAACTGTTGAGGGCCTGGGGCGAGCGCCCCTCTTCCCTGCCCTATGGGCCAGCCCTGTCTGCTAGTGCAAATGAATTGCGGTGGAAGTAATCACAAAGCTATATCTTGTATTTTGAATAAATTTATATTTGATGAATTATATTATATTATTAGAAAGCTATATATTTAATTTGAATAAATAAATATTGGTTGACCTATTTATTATTTACACATAAAACGAAAATACATGTCATCTGAGCTTAGAGGGTATTTCAGACATTCATCAAATTACAACTAGACAGCCAGCTAATTTGCTAAAGAGTAAATCTCGGAACAACTGGTTTTCCTGGTTTTCCTAACAGAAGCTTTTCCTACACAGCTCCACGGCCAGCCACAGGCCACAACTAGCCCAAACAAAAGGCGTGTAATGTAGAGCATGTAATTGCAACGAGTCGTCTTTGGTGGATGAAAAGCATCTAAGCCTGAATCATAACTATGAGGGCATCCGTGTGAACGAAAAGCTTCATCGAGGAGTCCTAATTAAGTCAATTCTACATAAGTAACAACGAAATCGAGCTAAGGAGCTAACGGTGTGGGCGGGAGGGGGAGATTTCATAGATGCTTACAACCTTGGTTGAAGATGACGACATGCTACCGAAGCTGAAGACGACGACGAACAGAGCATGGTGGAGACGATAAGGGCAAGCTAGTGTCACAGATCTGTGAACCCTATCGATGCCAGTGCGAGAGACAAAAGGTGATGGAACCGGCACTAGAGATCTACGAAGTCAGAGCAGCCAGATCTAAATCGACACCACGTGAGAGAAAAAAAAAGTGAGGATAAATTTGTTCTCTACTAATGATGAGCGACTATGTGGCAGTGAGGCTACATTTCACGCTAAACCGTGGAACTAAATTTTTTTTTACCTCCCACCAGCATCAAGCTTGCTCCCCCGTATATGCTTTTTCTCATTCAAACGCGTCTAGCGAGTCTGTCTCGAGAATGCTTTAAAGTCTGTTCAAGTCAAGAACGCAGGATCCGGTTAGCAGTCAAGCTAGGCTTTTTCTTTTTCAGAATCCGTTGAGCCAAGAAACAAGAAAGCGAGCAATCCGAAATTCCTTGGCTTGTCTATTGTGTTCGGTACTTTTTCTCTTGCACAAGAGAGAGAGTTCGGTACAATCGAGAGGCGGCGCTCCCGCGAATCGACGAAAGGCTTCTGCGGATCTTTCGGTCGCGGTGGTATATCCGCTCGGATATCCGTCGCCCCGGACGGAATTATGCTCCGAATCTTCCTCGCCGGCGTGGCCCGTGGATTAGATGAACTCGTGGCGCCGCAACTTGCTCGATTAGTTATACTCGGCGACTTGCTTCTACAGTACAGTATACTACTTCTATATTGTCATGAACACTGTCAAGAAAAAAAATACAGTACTATATTGTCATGAAGACGTATCCGTTTCGTCGTCTCTATCTTTATCGCTAACGATGATGCACGGAAAAGAGAAGGTCCGCTTAGACTCGCTGGACAAATATGGGTAAAAAATTCGTGGACCATCGAGAATTCAGCCATTCCGTGGTGCCACTTGAGTTGAATGGCCGGCAATCTCACCAATACATTTAATTGGATGTTTTCAAATCAGGCTTTAATTTGAACATAACTCTCGCAATATATTCTCTCAGTTTTGCAAATTCAACAATCGTTGCGCACTAGTTAGGCTATTTGACACAGGACAAGTATTCTCAAAATATTTTAGTTGTAAGTGATATTTTAGTTGTTTGTGGTTATCTAGTTATGTTTTTTTAATCACATAAGAAATATTACACTATTGCTCAAAGATCCATCCTAACAAAATGTAATACCTGAGATATATTTTGGAACATAAAGAGTATCTTGTAACATAAACTAGTGCCCAACATCACGTTCTAAAAGACGATAAGAATACAAAACCGCACTGCATGATAATTGACTGACTACAATAGAAACAACCAATGACCGGACCATTAGACCTGCCTAGGTTAGCTGGAAAATCAAATGGGTAGGAGCACTCACCACCAAGAGCGAAGCTATGTTGGGGCAACCCATGCCGTGGCCCGCTCAGCCTAGCTGGAGAATAATTTTTTCGCCCTATGGATTGGTGAAGCCCGGCCCGGTAACAACCTAATCCTTTCGTTCCGCCCAATCTTTCTCTTGTAGCTCTATCGTTGTTCACCATCAATTTAGAACCGAAGAATGGCAATGCTACCTGTTCTATATCATGATCTAGATTCTCTTGGATTTTGCATTTCTTTTGCATAGTGGATCTTAAAGTTTGATAATTAAATGATTGGTTCGATTCTTGTCCCAAAAGAAGACTTATTTTATCTGGACTATGTATTTCGGCCCACTTCGGTTTTCTACTCTTCCCGCGCCTTTGACATTCAAAGATGTGTCTCGAATACAGATGTTAGAAAAACCTCGTGCCATCCTTTGTAAAGCAAGGCAAGCAACAACACTTGGCTCAAATCACTTCCTGACCACAAAGAGGTACCATGTGTTTGGTGTTCCCATTCGTTTGTTACTTATTCGGTTCTATCTCTGGAGAATATTTCTTGTTCGGCTAAAGAAAGATCCAAGGAGCAACAAGTGTTTCCACGGAAGTTGTCGATGTGTAGAAATCCGGCTTTCTCATCATCAGTGTGCAAAGAAAAAGATTTATAATGCTCGGAATGAACTGACTCCATGAACGCAAAAAGAAGCGAGATCTAAGAAACACCTCCAATTTCATGGGAGGACACCCTTTGGGTACCCCTACTGTTTCCCACCCTCCCTATAACCTCCAACCGAATGAGATAGCGCGCCATCGCCATTCCCCACGAAGAGTCCCCGAATATTCCCTCTTCCGCTTCCCCCTCCCCTTCTTCTTCTCCTCCTCATCCCGCCGCGAAATTCTCGAGCGATTCGATCCAATTGTCCTTCCTGATTATCCTCACGGGTTCGCGATGAAGTTCGGCAAGAGCCTGAGCAACCAGATCGAGGAGACGCTGCCGGAGTGGCGCGACAAGTTCCTGTCCTACAAGGACCTCAAGAAGCGGCTCAAGCTCATCGCCAACACCGGCGCCGGCGAGCGGCGGAGCAAGCGCCAGCGCGTCGGGACCGGGGGCTCGCCGCCGCCGATGACGCCGGAGGAGGCCGGGTTCGTCTGCCTCCTCGAGGCCGAGCTCGAGAAGTTCAACGCCTTCTTCATGGGGAAGGAGGAGGACTACGTCATCCGGCAGAAGGTGCTCAACTCGATTCGATACAATTCAATTCGATTCCTGTCTCTTCTTGGTCGCGTGCTTGTATTGATCCGATTTCTGTGCTTCTGGGGGCTGGGGGATGCAGGAGCTTCAGGGACGTGTGTTGAGGGCGGCTGAGACGGGCTCCGCGGAGGAGCTCATGCGCGTGGGGAAGGAGATCGTCGATTTCCACGGCGAGATGGTGCTGCTCGTGAACTACAGCGCTCTCAACTACACCGGTGAGCTTTTCTTCATTTTTGCACATTACACTACTGGAAGTTTGAAGCACCATGAAACATCCAACCCCAATTGGGCTTCTGTCAAAAAAAAAAATTGGGCAAAGTGCCAAAACGGTGGGCTATTTTCAATCCAAGTGTGGTTCCCACTTAAGTTGGTAGGATTCTTTATATATATGTGGTCTTGGACGTGGACTCTTAGAGTTGAAGGATCTCGAGTCTAGTGGGACCATTAGTTGAACGATTCCAAGTCTAGTGAGACCACTAGAGCCACTTGACTTGTAGTTAGATGGTTATAATATATACATATGTGCACGTGCTATCTCCTATTTGTAAATAGTTTCCTTATTTTGTGATGGCTCCCGCTTCTAAAGTAGTTTTGTCTTATAGCACCGCAGCTACTCGGAACCGTGCTTGAACTATTTTTTCGGGGGGATGACGCTGATATTTGGAAGTTTCATCGTGTGGTGCTTTATAGTTTGCATCGAGATATTCTATTGTGCAAAGATATGCTTTTGAGAGTCGATTTAGTTGTCCAAACAAGCACTCAACATTATCTCCTGTTATTCTTCTCAATAGGAATAGTGTACACAATAGGAATACTGGATTTTTGTTAGAACAAGGTCTGTCAATAAAATTGGTTCCTTCTGTTTGATGGGCTTCCTGTAAAGAGGTTATTGTTTGTGGTTACTGCTGATTAAAGTTCTATCCTTTCTAGCATGGAGTTTTGGACAAATTCTGAGAAATTGATGATTTCTGGTCTAGCGTTTAGATGGGTATCTTCTTTGTTGTAAAGTCGGTGGTGCTTTTCTGGCCTCTAGTGACTTATTTACATAATGTAGAGACATTATACTCCATGTGAAGAAATTTAGTAAATGCATGAATTAACATTGTAAACTTTGAAAATTAGTATGTAAGGGCACTAGGTTGAGTTGTACAACATGATCACATCGCCTCTGCAAGCTGCCCTTATTTTTTGTGTTTCAGATGCAATAATAGGTTGTCTGCTTGCTAGTATGACCTTTTTCAGATTCTACATTCTTAAATTCGTCTTGCATTTTTATGTTTCAGAAGAAGTTACTCACCAGTCTCTGCTATTTCCTTTGTGCTGATGCAAGTTGTATGGCATCTGCACTTCTGCAGTTTTTTCCCCTGACTGTTAATATATGATTTTTCATGTAAGGTAGATAAAATACTTTAATCGATAAAGATCTTGCAGTACTCAGTGTGTAAACCCTGGTCATTCCAAGATGTACAGATCTACTCTAATTAGACTACCACTAAAACACAGATGTATTACGTTAGATGAAAATGATTTACCTATTATGATCATTAATCATGTGAAAAGAAAACGCGTTTAAACATTTCATATGAATCAGTAATTACCAACTATGCTTATGCTTTATGCTACTGTTTTGCAGGATTGGTTAAAATTCTCAAGAAATATGACAAGAGGACCGGTGCGCTGATCCGCCTCCCTTTCATCCAAAGGGTACTGCAGCAGCCCTTTTTCACCACTGACCTCCTTCACGAGCTTGTAAAGGAATGCGAGGTGATGTTGGACCAGCTCATACCGGCAAACGGACCTTCTGTACCAAGGGAAGACCTTGAAGGAGAGAGTGACAACGACGAGAGGCCTTCAGAGCCCATCTCTTCTTTGGCCAATAGCGGTGGAGTCCTGGAGCTGGACGAGATCGAGGACATGAGGGGCATGTACATGAGGAGCACGGTGGCCGCGCTCCGGGCGCTGAAAGAGATCCGGAGTGGGAGCTCGACGGTGAGCGTGTTCTCCATGCCTCCTCTGCACGGCAGCAATGGGCAGGAGGAGCAGGAGAGGTGAAACGAGATATTTGGGAACGATTCATCAGGAACAGGAGATTTGCTCTCTCCTCTGTCTCATGTAACTCGGTTATGTTTTAATCTATGGTTGGAGGATGCTGTAAATGAGGTGGAAAGAGGATCAGTATACATCCATAAACAGTGCAGTTTACTTTGTTTGTGTTTATGCGAGTAATATGAACATCGTGTTTTTTTATTCTTGTGTTTATTAGCACATTTTTTGTGTCTGGAGAAAAACTATTTGTACTCCTACACTCGTCTTATACTCGTCATGCTGATGATCATGTTTGTTTAGGGTAAAGCTGGTGCTTTATTACGAACGGGATGATTGGGGCAGATTGCCCGCTACAACTTCAAGGATTGTACATTTCCTCTCCAACTCTGATTAAAAGTCGTTCGACATTGTACGATGGGAGTTCTCCAAGATAGATTATGAAATTGGCTCTCGACCATGTCCCGAAGAGGAACGGAGGAACCTACAATACTGTACAAAATTACTATTTTACACATTAGAGACGCCTGCTGCAATATTAGTGGTCTGGAGTTAGCACTACACACCTGCATGGTTGCAAATTTGCACATACCGACCTTTATTTGTTTTTGGCATCGAGGGTGCAGTACTAGAGATCGTTTTTGGCACCGAGGGTGCAGTACTAGAGATGTTTTTGGCATCAACTTGTTCCCCGTTTAAACGTGATGAGATGAATGTCAAGATAAGTTGTTTCTGTGGGCATTCCTAGCATAAAAAACAAAAAACAAAATCCAACGCTTTAAATCACCAAGATCTAATCTAGGAGAGGTATATAACGATGCAGTAGCATGTAACAATGCAATAAATTTTTTTGCGAGAAGAAGACAGATTCATTGATACTTTGTTCTTACAGAAAAACCCAGGAAACAAAGGAAATTACAACGAAGTCCTCCTGAGCTCCAGCTTCGCCGGCGACCAGAACGAGAGAGAGACGCGCCGCTACCTCTGCTCGTCCAATAATTTGATTTGCGTACGGTTGCAAATCAGGTGCGGAAGCTTAACGGTTGGTGTCGATGTAGACAATCACGAACTGTTCAATCTCGGCAATCCAACTCGATCAATTTCGTTGCTTGTGCGGCGGCTCCGAGGTGATGCACACGTATGTCTCGACGACGCTGGCTCCTTCTTGTTCCAGCAAGTTGGAGTCGAGGTAGAGAGATCACTCCGGCGTCACGACAGTGTGACGACAAACTTGGTGCAAATCCGGCAGGGCTTCGTGCGGACTATATTTTCGGAGTTCACCGGAATTAGGGTTCCGGCGAGATTCTGGCGATCACTGGCGGAGGTTCGAGGACCAACGGAGGTAAACGGCGGAGGACGGAGGAGGACCCCGACGAGGATGGGCGACGACTGACAGCGGCGAGGTGGCCGGCGATGAGCGAAGGCAGCAAGGCGGCGGGTGGCCGGCGGCGGCGCTGGGCGTGGGGAGCTCGGGGTTGCGTGGCTCTTGTGAACTTGTGATGTTGTGGCCAGCCCCGGGGCTCCCGTATAGAAAGGCTCGGACACGAGAGATCGTCTGGATCCTAGTTGGACTCTCGGGCAAACCTTGTCAAACTCATATTGGAACTAAATAAGGAAGTCCCCACGTGAATCGGAATAGGAAAAGGAAAGCTCCTCCCTCCCACTTCCAAAATGGGTGGAGGGAGGACTTTTCCTCTCCCACTCGGCCACGGCGGCCGGCCGGCCCACTTGGCGCATGGGTGGGGCCCACCTGGCCCTATGATAGGTCGTTCCCCCCTTCCGGAACTTTCCGGTTCAACCGAAAAATCCAAAATTTTCTAGAACCATTCTGATACTTCCCATATATGTTCCTATAGGTTTGTCGCTCTTCTGAATTCCATCTGTGATATCCCCGCATCCATTCGGGGCACCGAAAACACTCCACTTGATATCTCTATATCCCTAGCGGCGTCGAACCTTAAGTGTGTGACCCTACGGTTCGTGATTATGCGGACATGGCTATATCTCTAGCCAATGGTTAATAGAGGGATCTGGAGATCCATATTAAACCCCACATATTCAACGATGATCTTATCGACTATACCACTTATGTCATTCATATATAGTTTCCATGCCCTGTGATATCTTAGTTACCCGAGATTTGATCGTTGGTACCTTCATAGCTTGTTCTTACCTCGTTATCGATAAATACTCTTTTCTCGTCATAATAGCGCACCCTCATGCGACCTAGTCATGTGCTTGCAAGCGATTGAGTGTGTATTACCGAGAGGGCCCAGAGATTATCTTTCCGTTACTTGGATGAACAAATTCCACCCTTGATAACATACAACCCAACAAGTATCTTATGGAACACATGCGAGATAGCTTTATAATCACCCAATTACGAAGTGAAGTTTGGAAGCATTCTTCCAATACCCGGGAGTTGTATAATCTCACGGTCAAAGGAATAGTATAGATGACAACGGGAAAGCTTCCCAATTAGAACTATGTAACACGATCAATTGCTACACTTTGGTTAGGTCAAGTCCATCATATTATTCTCCTTAATAATATGACTTTTATAATAAGTGAAACTATGTCCATGGCTATGGAAACCAGTAAATTCCAAGAAAATTCCTATCATTATTAATATTTTTTATGGGTAAAAATATTTTATAAATAAAGGAAACACCATGAAAGTTCAGAGATGGTAAACCTAGAGGGGGTGAATAGGTTTCTACAAATTTTAATTCTTTCTTTGCAATATTAGGCTTTGCGGAATATAAAGGTTAGCCTAATGCAAACTAGGTGAGGCACCCTATATGATGATACAAGTAACTCAAGCACGAAGGCTCTCTCAGGCAGTTATATCACAAGTAAAGAGTTCGGTTAGGGATAACCGATAGCACGCGGAGACGTGGGTTTATTCCCGTGATCCCTTCCTCTGCAAGAAGGTACGTCATGTTTGGAGGGGTGGAGGTCCCACGAAGGATTCCCCAACGCCACAAAGGCTCACCCTATTCTCCGGAGCCTATCCCACGAAGGAATAGCTCACTCACTTGTGGTAGACTTTGAGGCAGCCTCCAAACCTTCACAATCTTGTCAGGAGCAAATCCACAGCCCGGATGCTTCCGGACCTCTTTTGCCCACCTAGGGTTTCCAAGAAACCCTAGAGAGCAAGTATCTTGATGAGTACAATGGGGAACAAGATTTGGCTCGGTGGAACTATAGATCAAGACCTCCTCTATCTTTTCCCCAGAGGGATTCAAGTTTGGGTGGAGGAGGAGGGAGATCTGAGGCTTTTGGTGTTTCTATCAATGGAGTATGAGAGAGAGAGAGAGAGAGAGAGAGAGAGAGAGCTCAAGAACAGTTTGTAATGAAGTGCCTCAGTGTTCTGAGGTAGGTGAAGGGGTATTTATATGGTCACTTGAAATCCAGCCGTTGCAACTTGTCCAGCTCAGCAAACCGTCGAGGAGGCCGATCAACCGGGCCTGGCGTCGGGCCGTTCGGTGCAGGGGCCGGTTAGACCGGGCCACAGACCGGACCATCCGGTCCAAACCGGACCTGGCGCCGGACCGTGACCGGGGCGGATTGGAGACATACAGAACATGGCCCTGGTTGTCACCAGAGCAGGAGCCGGTCCGCGCCGGGGCATCCGGTCCACAGGCCGGTCCGACCGGGCGTGAGGCCGGACCTGGCCGGTCCAAACCGGGCCACACGCCGGGCCAACACCGGGCAAAGGAGAAAACCCCCGTGGATGGTGCCCGGATGGCACCGGTCCAGAGGCCAGTCGGCGTCGGGCCATCCGGTGCCACGGCCTATCTAGCCGGACCTCAGGTCGGCCTGAGGCTGCATAGCCCCCTTCATTTTTGTCGAAGTGGGGGTCACCCTTTACCTTCTTGTTCTATTGATACACCTTTATGCCTATTTGGCTAATACCTAGGAATAATCTCATAGACACGTATTAGACCAATTACTCTAGCATCGGTGTCATTGTTACCAAAATAATGGATAAGGGTAAAATACCCTTACAATCTCCCTCTTTTTGGTATACGATGACAAACCGAGCTAGAGTCACATATAAATATTATGATAAGCTCAAAACTTGATTCCATATAAGATATTAAGACAGCTCCCCCATAATGTGTGCACTTGGAGAGTTTGCGTTTGAATGCAAAGTGCACCATTTATAGAATATGAGAAGCTCCCCCAATATCTTTAGGAAGCAAGCATGGTATGGACAGGTATATATCAAGATAGAAGCATAAAGCATAATCATCCTAACATAGAGATTAAACATACAATAACTTGTCCATACACGAATTATTCAAGGCAGCAAATGGTTCCGGAAATGAAAGCAAGCAAATAGCACAAGCCAAGTAAGAAGCAAATAAAGTACCAAGAATGGCTTGTGCACCACCCAAGGGAACCCCGTGATCCTAGACTCTACTCTCTTCTACCCCTTTGGCATCAAAACACCAAAAAGGCGAAGAAAAAAGTAGGGATGCTAGCGCTCCCGTCAATAGAACTGTGTCTCAGAGGGTGGAGAGCCGTCATCATCATCTCCTTCATACTCTTCATATTCTTCTTCATCATCATCATCATCATCATCGCCATTTCCATCAGTCTCAGGAGCATGAGCAGATCTAGTCGTAGGAGGAGGAGCACCACCATGCGCAAATAGAGAGAGATCAAAGTTCTGGAGCATCTCATCATCAATGGGAGGCATCTCCCAAGTTGGTGCAACCACAGGCTCCATCTCAGGTCCAGGTGGAGGAACATGATGGTTTCTTGCAGCCATGAACTCATTTTGGCGCCTCCTTGTCTCTTGGTTCAAGGCAAGGCTTTGATGAGCCACATCATTGGTATTCCTGCACATCTGCCATAGGCTAGCCAAGAAGCGAGAGGCACCCTGCTTGGGGTGCATAGAATAGCTGGAGCTAGCTGCAGGGTCATGCCTTTCCTTGGACCGGCGCTCAGAAGGCATCATAGATGGGACTTCCGGTTTATTTCCCTGTTGAGGAATCTTGAAAGGTTCCATCCTGATTAGTTGATCGTTCTTGTTGTTGGGAGCTGGCACAACTGTGTTGATGAGCTGCTGAACATACTGAGCATAGTTTGGAGTCATACGGTTGCGAACATAGCGCCTCAGCTCACAGTAGAGAAAGTCACAGCCATCAATCGTCCTAATGTTCTCAGGACGGTAGTAGTGCATGAGATTAAGATGGTAGGCTCGGCATTCACTTGTATCTCCTGACTTGTTGATGAGACTCTCACGGAATAGCTTGGCAAGCACCAAATAAGAGTAGTACATCCCGGAGATGGTTGGAGGGCCAGCTGTAGGCTCCGGAGGATAGCAGAAAGCAATGTCCCCATGAGTGAATTGGTCCAGAGAGTGAATCGGAAAACCATGAGCATGGCCACTACCAAATCCCAT
Source organism: Lolium rigidum (assembly GCF_022539505.1). Taxonomy (NCBI): domain Eukaryota; kingdom Viridiplantae; phylum Streptophyta; class Magnoliopsida; order Poales; family Poaceae; genus Lolium; species Lolium rigidum. The sequence continues at coordinate 76,970,362 of NC_061509.1, read as the reverse complement.
GGCTTCACAAAAGTCAAGGTAGTTGCAAGTGTACTTCTCCTTTCCAGTCATCCAAGTCATAGTGCGATCAGCATCATCATGAAAGAACATAGTACGGTGGAATTGACGGACAAGGATTGGGCAATACAACCCAACTCCTTTTGTGTTGCCAGGCTTCAAGCACACAAGATTAAGCAGCCCCATCTTTTGCAAGGTATCAACCACAAAGCGGTACCTAGTGGCTTGGAGCATGGTAAGTTCTTCCTTGTTGATGGCATTGGGCTGCATAATGACACAATTCTTCATACAACCTGCAGAGTTGTAGAACAATCCCATATACTCACTTGAGTGTTGGTCCAGAATTCCCTATCTCCACCAAGGTAAGTTCTTTCCTCGAACTGATAGGGATTATTCTCTCTAAGCCTTCTCCAATCAGCAAGATGTATTGTACCAACATTGTATGTTGGCACTTTCTCAACAAGATCATCATCTGGAACTGCGTGTTTGCCTTTCCTTTTCTTGCCTGTTGTCTTGGTCCTACCTCCTGCAGAACCACCTGGTTCACTGCTCTGAGCTGCTCTGCTAGGCAAACGAGTGCTGGTTCGGCACCCGGGGGCCTCTCATTCCTGCCCCTCTTGGCAACAACACCACGTGTGTCATCACCAGAATCTCCTGTGAATGAGCAAGTAGAGCGAGAATAACAGTGGGATAAGTGTACATATCATCAGAAATAAGGAAGCCAAAGAGTATAACATATGCACAAGTGTTTTGACAAAGTTGCACGAAAAACTGGGCGAGCCGGCGCATCGGACGGTACAACCGGGCGTGAGACCGGACTGGCCGATCTGTCATCCGGTAGAACGGGCGACACGCCGGTCTGGTCGGTGTGAGGGCCGGTTGACCGGGCCATAGGCCGGGTACTGTCGAAATATTAGGTGTTGCCCAGATTTTCAATCACAAAATCATGCAAAAGCTCATATACTTGTATATATATTACAACAATGTAGAGTGAAACATGTGCGTAGTGGTGAGTGACACTCTAATGACATGAGGACTGAGACAAACCCTAACCCTAACCCTAGTTTCTCAAATCCCTCAACAAATGTGCAATGTATGAGGGAATCAAGATGTAGGAATGAGAGGAGGGGAATTACCCGAAGACATTGCTCTTCCTTTCCCAAGGGAGCAAGAAAAACACCAAGAAGAGACCTGAGGGGAAAATCCCAAGAACTCCAAATAGGGCTTGAGAGGGACCAAATCCCTTGGTAAAGATCTTCCAAGGTGCCCGATCTATGGTGGAGTGGAGTTTGAGGAGGTTCTAGTGGTGGAAAAGCCCTAGGGAGTGGTGGAGATGAAGGGGGCAGCGCCAATGGAGGTTGTGGGAGAAAGGGGGAAGTGAGGAAGATGATCCCCAAAGGGTAACCCCCAACCCACTTATGCAGGCGTCGACCGGCGCAACACCCGGCTGACCGGGCTGGGGACCGAGCGGGCCGGTGCTAGGGCCGGTTCAACCGGACCAGGGACCGGACAGCTGGTTTTTGCCTCTTTTTGCCCTATTATTTGTGCAATTGTGTGTGTATGATCAAAAGATGACATGTACATATAGATAGATAGATGTATGATAAGAGGAGCACATACATGGGGCAGGAAACACAAGATTTTCTAGGCATACCCATTGGAGTGAAATCCAAACAAGATGTAAAATAGCAACAATGGGCATGATCCTAAATATATCAAGAATCATAATTCATTTTGGAATAGTTTTGCAATAAGATCATTTAGCCTCATATAGTGAAATCATTTTGCAATTGAGGCTAATGAGGGGCGGGGGATTACTCCCCCTATGTTAAAGCGCTAATGTCATGAGACCTCAAAAAGACATGCTTGGGTCCATATAATGATATTGGGTCTATTTATGTTGCACACATAGGTATGCATCATACCAAGACATGGTAAGATGACTATCCCCATATGTGCTGCACAACTAAGCTAGATAGCAAGATAAATGCAAGAATATGGTGCAAGAATTTATTCAATCTAAGTTGTTAGGATCAAGAATACCAAGTTCTCCTATTAAGTTTACAAACCGGGCTTCATCCAAAGGCTTAGTGAAAATATCCGCCAATTGGTACGTTGTTCCCACATGAGTGAGATCAATGTCCCCATTGGCAACTTGATCACGTAGGAAGTGATGTCGAATGTCAATGTGTTTTGTGCGACAATGTTGAACTGGGTTATTGGTGATCTTTATTGCACTTTCATTGTCACATAGAAGAGGCACCGTACCAAGAGACACACCATGGTCTTTCAAGGTTTGCTTCATCCACAACAACTGAGTGCAACAAGATGCCGCGGATATGTATTCGTCTTGGGCGGTGGATAGGGCAGTGGAGTTTTGTTTCTTGGATGACCAACTCACCAATGACCGGGTAATGAATTGGCAAGCCCCGGAGGTAGACTTCCGGTCAACCTTATCACTAGCCCAATCGAAATCCGAATAGCCTATGAGTTCAAAGGTTGACCCCTTTGGATACCACAACCCGAGAGTAGGAGTAAGAACAAGGTACCTTAGAATTTGTTTGACTGCCACCAAGTGGCTCTCCTTAGGAGCAGATTGAAAATGAGCACACATCCCTACACTTAGCATGATATCTGGTCTAGAAGCACAAAGGTAGAGCAAGGATCCTATCATGGCACGGTATACTTTTATGTCCACATCCTTCTCACCATCACATGATCCAAGCTGCCCCTTCACGGGCATGGGTGTCTTCATTGGGCTTGCTTTGGTCATGTTAAACTTCTTGATCATGTCCTTCACATACTTTTCTTGAGAGATGAAGGTGCCTTTTGCAAGTTGCCTCACTTGGAAGCCTAATAAGAACTTCAACTCTCCCATCATGGACATCTCAAATTTCCTAGTCATCAGTAGCTCAAAAGCTTTGTTATGATTGGGTTTAGTTCCACCAAAGATAATATCATCAACATATATTTGACATATAAATAAGCCACCCCTTTAACCCGTGATACGTCTCCAACGTATTGTTGCGGTCAGAAACCCACCGGCGAGCAACGATGGGCAACACAGTAGAGCCGAGAGGCTCCCAGGATTGCGGCTGACCCTGGTCCCTCGGGCGACGGCCCGCAATGCCTTCTGGCACACGCGTCCTGGTGATTACGAGGGCGTGCCACCTGACCTATACCTGGTCAGGAAGGTGATGGATTGCTTCGACTAGTTTCCTGCATGGCAAACACGTAAACATTAAATACGAGCCCCGATCGGCTCTTAAGTTGTTTCGTGGATCGGCTCAAAGAGCCGATTGCCCCATGGTTCATGTTAGATTTATAAGGACATGGGGATCATGCTTTATCAAAATCAAGCTAAGCTAATCTACGATAGTTTAGGGTTTTCACCGTATAATCGGAACATCCTATGCGTAATTGAGCCTAGCAGATACGTAAGGTGATGGAAAACCAACCCTAAAGAGGCCTAAAAACCAACATGAAGTTGATCCCCGGAACAATCCCTCTAGAGCTTAGTAAACCACACCTTACGCGCTGCCGGATCCTTCAACTCGTTTATAAGGCCTAACCATATGGATATCAAACCAATCCTTGAAGAACAAGGAGCAACTATAACGGATTAGATCTACTCAATAACGAACAAGGAAGGTGCTGCCCTTACACCTAAAATAGGTGTAAGGGCAGCTAGATATCGAGGGGAAGCGTAGCTAAACAAGTGCATCGTGAAAGCATTGTGATCAACCCCAAAACACCTAAGATAAGGGTGTTGCTCGCCATCAAAAAGGCTTCAGCACGAGCAACACCAAGAACGAATAAACTGATACTGCCTAGATCGCAAGATGCGATCTAGGCAGCATGTTGCTTACCCGGGAGAAACCCTCGAAACAAAGGGTGGCGATGCGCCTAGATTGATTTTGTTGTGAACGTGATCTTCCTCCTTTCTCAATAACCCTAGATACATATTTATAGTCCGTAGACTCTCTAACTTGGGAAAAAACCCAACCGTGTACGAGCTAAATTCTATCTCTTAATTCTAACCGACACGTATCCTACTATATTTACAGATACACGGGCAATCTTGCCCAATCTCCTTGTACAAGGCCGATTCGGGAATATCTTCCATGTATGTCTTCTAAGCCCATTTAATCACGGCCCATCTCCAGCCTTGGTTAAATTCTGGTGATAACACATGCCCCCCTGGTTTTGGCAATGATAATTTCAAAACACTCTGTTTTTCCTTCGAAGGGTCATGTCGTGACAGAGCAGAGCTACCGCAGAATCTTTCATCATGACGCCTTGCCTTCTCAGCTTCTCTGCGTGACTTGATAGATTCGGGACCATGTCCTCGAAAACCGTCGCGACATTAAATCTCCACTATATCCCCTTTTATTTAACCACGTCGAACAACTCGCTTCTTCATCCCCTTCCTCAGTACTAGACACCGAAAAGCCCTCCTCCACCATGGACTCATCCTCCTCCTCTGCTCGCATCGGCTCTCTCCTTCCAATCCTCTTCCTCAAGCGAGCCGATGCCAGAGCACAACCAATGGGAGGAGCCGGAGTGGGACTTCGACTTCGTGCCCGATGGCCCACCCGAGGCCCTTGTCGGGTCAGATGGCGATTTGCCCCTGACCGATGGGGAGGACGACCTCCGGTTCCTCATCGACGGGGAACTGGTGGCGGAGAGTGAGGATGACCTCCTCTCTTGGGGTAGCTTCGCCCCCTCCGGCAAAGAGGAAGAAGAGGAGGATGAAGAGGACGACGCCTCCTCCGACGAGGAGGAAGAGGAGGGCGACACTTCCTCCGACGAGCCGCCGGCGAAGCGCTTCCGTGGCTGGGCCTGGTCGGATGACGATGAAGACGATGATGACAAGGAGGAAGAAGCCCCGTCGAGGGCTACGGCAGTAGCGACGAGGAGCTCGCCAGCAGCAGCACCGGCGGCGGCTACAATGGCGACGATGAGGACAGCGACGGTCCCTAGAGTAGGGGCCACTTAGTATAGGACTAGTAGTAGCAATCTGTCCTCCTTTTGTTCCTCCGCTCCTGAGCAATCGGCTCCTCCTTGTAAAAAAACCCCTTTTGAAATCAATGAAGAAGGATTCCATGCTTAATTTTTCCGATTATCATTGTTCGAGAAGCCGATGGCAATACATCGGTCTTTTCCCAAAACACCAACAAGGCCAGCCCCACAATCGAACGTAAAACTGAATGGTGACCTGAAATAACAGTTGTTCCTCTATAGTCGATGACTCCGCATCGGCTCTTTCAGCTCTAAAGTCGATGGTCAGTACATCGGCTATGCTTTTGTTTAGAATTTTATATCGGCCGATTTCATACATCGGCCCCCATATTCCACTGCTCAAGTTGATGTAAAAAAATTCTATCGGCCGATCTAAAATCGGCCCCCATATCTCACCGCCCATCATCCCACATGCTTGGGAAATACTTCTTGAGATGCTGGCCATTGACGGCCACTGGGAATTTCACACCATCCAATTGCTCGAGCATGTATGCATTGCCCTTTAGGACCTGGTCAACCCTGTACGGCCCATGCCAATTTGGAGACCATTTGCCATATGCCTTGTCCTTAGTCCCCAACGGCAGTACAACTTCCCACACTAGATCACCAACCTGGAACTCCTTTGGCTTCACCTTCTTATTATATGCACGAGATACCTTAGCCTTGTTCTCCTTAATTTTCTCAAGTGACCAAAGTCTGAGTTCTGTCAGATCCTCAACGCTATCACTCATCAGGGCTGCATACTCTTCAGTTGTCAAGTCATTCTGAAACATGACACGTCTCGACCCAGCCGTGATCTCCCGGGGTAACACGGCTTCTTGTCCATAGACCGGATGGTACGGCGAGGTCTTTACTCGCTCCATGACATGACATGCGATAAGCCCACAAAGCCTCCGATAATACCTCGTGCCAACGTCTAGGATACTCGTCGATTTTCCTCTTGATCAGCTTGATAAGGCTTTTGTTGGACGCTTCAGCCCTGCCCATTCGCCCGAGCGTAGTATGGAGACGATCGGATCGGCTTAATTCCCATGTCATCGCAGAACTTTCTGAATTCTTTAGAGATGAAGACCGAACCTCCATCGGTCGTGATGATCTGGGGAATCCCGAACCTATGAATGACATGCTCTTTCACAAAGTTGATAACATCCTCTGATTTTACTGACTTCATAGGGACGACTTCCACCCACTTAGTAAAATAATCTGTAATGGCCAAGATCCACTCGTGGCCTTTGCTCGATACAGAATGGATCTTGCCGATCATGTCCATGCCCCATCCTCGAAATGGCCAAGGCTTGATGATGGGGTTCATTGCTGATGCGGGTACCATCTGAATGCTACCAAACCTCTGACATGCTTGACACCCTTTGTAGTACTTGAAACAGTCCTCAAGCATGGTGGGCCAATAAAACCCTGATCGCCTGATCAACCACTTCATCTTATGAGCCGATTGATGAGTTCCACGAGCGCCTTCATGTACCTCGTGTAAGAGCCGATTTGCCTCGGCTGTCCCCAAACATTTGAGAAGTAACCCTTCCAAGGTCCTATAGAACATGTCATCTCCGATAAGGACATACTTCATAGCCTTGTACCTTATCCGTTTAGGTGCCCCCGAGCCGGATCTTTCAAGTAATTGAAGATATCGGCTCTCCAATCGTCCGGCTCCATGAAATGTATCCGGACATCGGCTCCTTCCACCGTCTCCTTGTAGCCTGACGCCATCTGTGTGAGATCGTTCGCCTCCGTGTTCTGCGACCTCGGGACCCAGTTGAAGTTTATGTACCTGAACTGTGTCATCAGCTTGCGGCAATGCATCCATAACGGGAAGAGTGACTCGCTCTCGCACTTGTATTCTTCCGTGAGCTGGGAGATCACCAACTTCGAGTCTCCAAAGAGTTCCACCGCTTCGCCCCGGCTTCAATTAGCAACTCCATCCCCTTACGTCATCGCTTCATACTCAGCAACATTATTGGTGCAAGGGGTAGATAGCCTGATGGAGAAGGTGTAGGTTGCCCCCCGGGGCGACACGAGTAGGATGCCTATGCCGCAGCCACCGTCGCAAACCGATCCATTGAAGAACATGGCCCATGCATGTATAGATAGTGCTGCTATATTAGTGTTGATCCGTTCAGCGATTAGATCGGCTAAGGCCTGTCCTTTGACTGCTTTCGCAGGTTGATATCGGAGATCCAGTTCCGATAACACAAACATCCATTTACCGAGTCGGCCTTTCAACACGGGAGCCGACATAATGTGCTTGATGACGTCTGATTTGCAGATGATGATGATTTCTGCCGTCAGAAAGATGTGGCGAAGCTTGGTGCAGGTAAAAAATAGGCAGAGGCACAACTTCTCGATCTCCGGGTACCTCGTCTCTGCATCCAACATCCTTCTGGCTGAGGTAGAAAGCAACTCTTTCCATGCCATCATAGATCTGCACTACCACCGAGGCGATAGAAGTATCGGCTACTAACGAGTAAATATAAAATGGCCTCGTCTTGTCGGGGCGGAACCAACACGGGCGGCTTCGTTAGATATTCTTTAATCTCATCAAACGCTCGTTGTTGCTCTGCCCCCCAGTGAAACTCCTCATCGGGTTTGATTTTTACCAATCCCATGAACGGCTAAATTCGTCCTGACAGATTAGAGATGAACCTTCTGACGAAATTGATTTTGCCGATGAGACTTTGGAGTTCTTTCTTGGTCGTTGGTGGCTTCATTGTTCGCACTGCCTCTTGACTTTTCAGGCCGATCTCAATTCCACGTTCATGAACTAGGAATCCCAGGAATTGACCGGCCGTCACACCAAAAGCACACTTCTTTGGATTCATTACGAGTCCGAACTTTCTAGTTCGGTCCAGGATGCGTCGCAAATCCTCCAGGTGTCCTTCCACTGAGACAGACTTGACCACCACGTCATCGATGTAGATTTCTACCAACTTACCGATCAGATCATGAAAGATGTAATTCATGGCTCGTTGGTACGTTGCACCGGCATTCTTCAGCCCAAATGTCATGACCACATACTCGAACAAGCCCACTCGAACCCGGTACTCGAAGGCTGTCTTATGTATATCTTCCGGAGCCATGAAAATCTGGTTGTAACCGGCGTTGCCATCCATGAAGCTTAAAACCTTATGACCAGCCGCTGCATTGATCAACGTCTCGGCTACCGGCATAGGGTATTCATCCTTCGGAGTGGCTCCGTTGAGATCGCGAAAATCTATGGCGACGCGCCATCGGCCGTCTTTCTTCTCCACAGGTACGATGCTAGATATCCACTCAGCATACCTGCATGGCCTGATGAACCCGGCGCTCAACATCTTCTCAATCTCTTTCTTGACTTCTTCTAGGATTTCGGCCTTCATCTGCCGTGCTCGTTGCTGGAACGGCCGAAATCCCTTCTTGAGAGGTAGCCGATGCTCAATGATGCTCCTGTCTAACCCTGGCATCTCTGTATAATCCCAGGCAAAACAATCTGGGTATTCTTTCAACAAAGCTATCATCAGGCTCCTCAGATGTGGATCTAACTTTTTGCTGATAAATGTTGGTCGTGGCTTATCCACAGGACCAATGTCGATCTCTTCTAGCTCATCAGCCGACGTAAACCCGTATCCCAGCTTTCCGTCGCCCGTTAGATCGACGTTGAACACAGGCAGAACGTATGGCGAGGATAATTTTGGCCGATTGCTGGAATCGGCCTCCATGTTGATTGAATTGCTCAATGAAGGTTTACAACTTGCATGTGCTCCCTTACAGGAGGAAGCCTCCCTACCACGACTACGTGACATGTTTGAAGTGAGATCCTTGCTTTTTATTTTATGGGGCCGATCGCAGGGATCGGCCTTGCCACGTGTGTCGATGGATGTTGCTCTTGCTACTCTATCAGGCCGGTGGATAAGACCAGCCTCACCCCGTTTTTTGTCACCTCGATGCGATCACAGCCGTCTAAACTGATCCCAGAGAGCGGTTCTTAATCTTCCGAGTCCCAAATGTTCATGCCGGCAATCGAGACGTCGATCGAGTCATCTGCATGCACGACTTCTACGTCGTCTCCATCCCACTGTATCAGGCATTGGTGCATTGTAGATGGAATGCAGCAGTTAGCGTGAATCCAATCCCTACCTAACGAGGCAGCGTAGGTGCTCTTGCTGTCGACGATGAAGAATGTCGTTGGGACCGTCTTCCGGCCTATGGTTAAATCCACGTTCAGGACACCTTGCGTCCCCGATGCTTGGCCGTTGAAGTCGTTTAGTGTGACGTTGGTCTTGATCAGATCGGCACTAGAGCGTCCTAAACGCCGTAGCATGGAATAAGGCATTATATTGACCGCCGCTCCCGTGTCAACCAACATCCTGCCGACGGGCTGCCCATTGATATAACCCTTTAGGTATAGGGCCTTCATATGTTTGTAGCCCTTCTCCCGTGGCTTTTCGAAGATGACTGGCCGTGGACCGCAGTCAAACTGTGCTATCGGCACTTCTTCCATCCCTGGGGCACGAAACTCTGATGGAAGGAAAAACACCATGTTCGTGCCAGCCGATGTGTCTGCATCGGCTTTCGTTTGCTTGGGACGCCAAACTTTCTTTGGTGGTCGAGTCTCTTCGTCCAAAGTCTGCTGAATTTTCACGGCCAGATCGGGCCGTGCTTTCCTCAACGTGTGCAAGTATCGTGCTTCGGCTTGCTCCAAGCTGCGTAGCCGCTGAACCTTACGCTTTTGGGAATGGCTGAGTCCATCGGGGAACCAGCTTGGCCGGTGGTACCTATCCACTTCTTCATCTTCTGACTCTTCAAAGTCTTCATCTTGAGAGGACTCAGCACGCTTGTTCTGTGGCGGGAGAGGTCCTAGACGCTTGAAAACTGAAACTTCCCCGCATCCTTCTTCCGGCGTCTACACTCCGGGCAATTTTCGATTGTAGGCAATCGGCTCATCCCCGAGTCCCAGCGAGTGTTTAAAGAAGGGACGAGTCCCGAGTGTTTATCCATGTCTTCCTGTTCCCTTGACCTCTCCTTAGCGCGGTGCTCGCGCCCTTCGTCGTCTCTGTCATGCCGACGGTACCTTCCTTTATCTTCATCGGACCGATTGTACCTTTCGTCGTTTCTGTTGTACTGCCGACGTCGGTCATACTAATATTCATATTTGTTGAGGAGGTGCGTGGAGAGTGGTTTTTGGTATCGCACGCTTCTCACTTGTTCCTTGGTAAGGTACCGTTTGTCATCATATCGGGGCCGGGCGCGTGGATCGGCCTCCTCCTTTTCCTTGTTGCGGGAGTGACTGCTTTCCTCTTTATCCTTGCCATGGTGGCGCACAGGCCCTGCCATGTTGACATTGCACGAGAAATCCAGTCGACGCCTCGCAGAGTGGTTAGGTTCCACCATGTTGACTCCAGGGAACGGATGTGTGTCCACTTTCATGGCGAACTGTCCGAAGAGCAATCGGCCTTGTTCTATTGCCATTTGGATCTACTGACGAAACACCTTGCAGTCATTGGTGGTATGGGTGAACGAATGATGCCATTTGCAGTACGGCCTCCCATTCATTTCTTGTGATGTAGGGGTTTTATGGCCTTCGGGTAACTTCAGTTGTTTTTCCTTAAGCAATAGATCGAAAATCTGCTCAGCTTTGCTCAAATCGAAGTCAAACCCTTTTGGAGGCCCTTGTGGTTTTACCCACTTGCAGGACACGGGATGTGCCCCCGAGCCCATTCAGCCTACAGCCACCTCCGGGTCCGGTGCAGGATCTTCGTTTCTTCAATCTCAATCAGACCCACCGGACGCTTGAACTTGTCTTGGTACAATTCAGAGGTGCCGCTGCTCATAGGATGTGAGTTTCACGCACCATGTTCGACAATGAACTCGTACTCCGCTTGGGAAGTCGGATCCTTGATTGGCGTTGCGAGGCCCGATGCGCCGGCTCGATCGCTTCCTTCTCGGATAAACGAACCGAATAACATCGGTTCCCGACGGTCCTGAAACGTTGGATGTATTCGGATACTCGTTTCTCCCTGCTTCGCCGCACTCGTGTCAGATCGGCAATGCCGGCCTCGGTAGTTTCTGAGTGATATTGCACGTGAAACTGCTCCTCCATTTACTTCCACGTCCGGACTGAGTTTGGTGGCAACGACGTGTATCATCCAAAGGTTGAACCCGTGAGAGATTGTGCGAAAAACCTCACACGTAACTGGTCTGACGCTGAAATCATGCCCAGCTGCGCCAAATATCGGCTTATGTGCTCTATTGAGCTAGATCCTTCTGCTCCATTGAATTTTGAGAACTCAGGGAGCCGATACTTGGGTGGCAGCGGGATCAGGTCATACTCGTCAGGGTACGGCTTGGAATAGCCGATTGTCTTCCTCTTCGGCAGGATGCTGAATTGGTCTCTCAAGATGGTGCTGATCTGCTCCATGGTGTTAGCTGTAGGGACCGAGCCTTCATGACTCGTTCCAGTAGCATATTTGGCCAGCCATGCTTGTTTATCAGCATCCACTCCAGAAATCCCTGTTGGTGCGATCCGGCTCGTGCGCGCCCGGGCATTGCGATCCGGCACGTATGTGCACACGTACCCATGCGGGATCTCCTTAGGCGGCTCATATAGGAACCGGCAATCGCTAGGATCGCCTCCAACCTTGTAGACGACGTACGCCGGTGAACCCGGCGGCTCGGTGCCTGCAAGCACGAATGGCAGCGGCGGCCTGATCTGGAGCGGTACTTCTCCCTGGTGAGTCTCTAGGGTAGGTCCCGACGGGGAGTTTTGATGCTTCATGATTTCTCGCACCACACGGACCGCGACGCGCTCGAGAGTATTCACCGAGGCTCTCGGAATAGCGGTGTAGAGAATGAGCCGCCATGTAATTGATTTCCCGGCGCGAGCTCCGGTACGTTCCTCCGAGGGGTAGACAGGTCTACTCCGTCAAGAATACCTTCAGGGGAGAACCCCTTCCACCTTACGCCATGTGAACGGGTCCTCACGAAAGAGCCGATGAGATCGGCTTCCAAGATGGCTTTCATCTCATCATACTTCTTCTTTTGCTCTTCCGGCAGATCTGCGTACGTGACTGGTTCGCCGACCACCTCCTCCGCAGCTTTTGACATGGTTGCTGCAGATGTCGATGTTGTCGTTGTTGCAGAGTGTCCCACCGGGCGTGCCAGAATGTGTTGCGGTCAGAAACCCACCGGCGAGCAACGACGGGCAACACAGTGGGAGGCTCCCAGTATTGCAGCTGACCCTGGTCCCGCGGGCGACGGCCCGCAATGCCTTCTGGCACACGCGTCCTGGTGATTACGAGGGCGTGCCACCTGACCTATACCTGGTCAGGAAGGTGATGGATTGCTTCGACTAGTTTCTTGCATGGCAAACACGTAAACATTAAATACGAGCCCCGATCGGCTCTTAAGTTGTTCTGTGGATTGGCTCAAAGAGCCGATTGCCCCATGGTTCATGTTAGATTTATAAGGACATGGGGATCATGCTTTATCAAAATCAAGCTAAGCTAATCTACGATAGTTTAGGGTTTTCACCGTATAATCGGAACATCCTATGCGTAATTGAGCCTAGCAGATACGTAAGGTGATGGAAAACCAACCCTAAAGAGGCCTAAAAACCAACATGAAGTTGATCCCCGGAACAATCCCTCTAGAGCTTAGTAAACCACACCTTACGCGCTGCCGGATCCTTCAACTTGTTTATAAGGCCTAACCATACGGATATCAAACCAATCCTTGAAGAACAAGGAGCAACTATAACGGATTGGATCTACTCAATAACGAACAAGCAAGGTGCTGCCCTTACACCTAAAATAGGTGTAAGGGCAGCTAGATATCGAGGGAAGCGTAGCTAAACAAGTGCATCGTGAAAGCATTGTGATCAACCCCAAAACACCTAAGATAAGGGTGTTGCTCGCCATCAAAAAGGCTTCAACACGAGCAACACCAAGAACGAATAAGCGATATCTGCCTAGATCGCAAGATGCGATCTAGGCAGCATGTTGCTTACCCGGGAGAAACCCTCGAAACAAGGGGTGGCGATGCGCCTAGATTGATTTGGTGTGAACGTGATCGTCCTCCTTTCTCAATAACCCTAGATACATATTTATAGTCCGTAGACTCTCTAACTTGGGAAAAAACCCAACCGTGTACGAGCTAAACTCTATCTCTTAATTCTAACCGACACGTATCCTACTATATTTACAGATACACGGGCAATCTTGCCCAAACTCCTTGTACAAAGCCGATTCGGGAATATCTTCCATGTATGTCTTCTAAGCCCATTTAATCACGGCCCATCTCCAGCCTTGGTTAAATTCTGGTGATAACACGTATCTATAATTTCTGATGTTCCATGCTAGTTTTATGACAATACCTACATGTTTTGCTCACACTTTATAATGATTTTATGCATATTCCGGAACTAACCTATTAACAAGATGCCGAGGTGCCAGTTCCTGTTTTCTGCTGTTTTTGGTTCCAGAAAAGCTGTTCGAGCAATATTCTCGGAATTCGACGAAACAAAAGCCAAACCTCCTATTTCTCCGAGGGACACACGGAGCCAGAAGGACAAGCCAGGGGGAGGCCCACGGCCTCCAGACCACAGGGGGGCGCGGCCAAGGAGGGGGGCGCGCCGCCCTATGGGGTGGGCCCCCCGGGCACCCCCTCGCGCCGCCCTTTCGCCTATATATTCCCTCGTGACGCGAAAACCCTACATCAATAGATCATACTCCAGAAAGGCTCCCGGAGCGCCGCCGCCATCGCGAAACCTAGTTTCGGGGGTCAGAAGTTCCTGTTTCGGCACCCTGCCGGGACGGAGATCGACCCCCGGAGGCTTCTCCATCGACGCCACCGCCTCCATCATGCTCCGTGAGTAGTTCCCCCATGGACTACGGGTTCTAGCAGTAGCTAGTTGGTACTCTCTCTCCCATGTACTTCAATACAATGATCTCATGAGCTGCCTTACATGATTGAGATCCATCGGATGTAATCGGTGTTGTGTTTGTTGGGATCCGATGAATTGTTACATTATGATCAGTCTATCTATAAAGTTTGTGAAGTTATTGTTGCTACAACCTTGTTGTGTTTAATGCTTGTCACTAGTGCACGAGTGGCATGATCTTAGATTTAAGCTCTATAATTATTGCTTAGATTGTATCTACAAGTTGTTTGCACATGTCTATGTCCGGAACCCGAGGCCCCAGAGTGAGAGCAACTGGGATAACTGGAGAGGATGGCTTAGATATGAGGATCACATGTTTTCACCAAGTGTTAATGCTTTGCTACGGTGCTCTATTAAAAGGAGTACCTTAATTACCAGTAGATTCCCTTGAGGCCCGGCTGCCACCGGCTGGTAGGACAAAAATTGTTATGCAAGTTTCTCATTGCGAGCACGTATGAATATATATGGAAAACATGCCTACATGATTAATAAACTTGATGTTCTGTCTTAATACTATTTAAATCCTATCAATTGCTCAACTGTAATTTGTTCACCCAACACTTGTTATTGGAGAGTTACCACTAGTGTAGATAGCTGGGAACCACGGTCCATCTTTCATCATCAAATACTCGCTCGGTCCTATATGCCATTAGAAGTAGTATCAACTATTTTCTGGTGTCATTGCCTCTGTGTTACTACTACTGCTATTGTGTTACTGTTACTATTGCTCTCATATTACTGCTGCTTTCACATCACCCCTGTTACTAGTGCTTTTCCAGGTGCAGCTGAATTGACAACTCAGTTGTTAAGGCTTATAAGTATTTTTTGTCTCCCCTTGTGTCGAATCAATAAATTTGGGTTTTACTTCCCTCGAATACTGTTGCGATACCCTATACTTGTGGGTTATCAAGACTATTTTCTGGCGCCGTTGCCGGGGAGCATAGCTCTACTCATAAGTTCACTCCGGGGAGTACACTCTACCTCTCTCTCTGTTTTTATTTTATTTTGTTTTGCTTAGTTTACTTTTGTCTAGTTTATTTGTGCTTAGTTTATTTCTGTCTAGTATTATTTTGCTTAGTTTACTTTTGTCTAGTTTGTTTTTGTCTTGTTTTATTACATACCCGAAAATCCATAAAAATTTGAAAAACCGAAAAATTAAAAACTGTTGTTATGGAAGAACCCACAACCTGTATGGAGCTTATAGAATTATATATGAATTATAGAGAATCAAGAAAGGGTAAAGTCATTAGTGCCGTGTTAGAAAAATTGAATACAATTGCTAAAATCTTGCTTAAACGCCATGATATAAATTGTTGCTCTGAACAGGATACTAAACATCTTAAATTCCAATGTGGCTTTAGTGAAGAATTTTTAATTGTGAACTATCATTGGAATAACTATATTCATCTTGGGTTCGAAGAAGTAGAACAATTTGTTTTATTTATGGGAGCTTCGGAAATAGAATCCTTCATGTCTAAAAATTATGAAACCTGTGTTGCTTGTAAGGACCTTAAAGATTATGTCTCTTCTATCCTTGATTATTGCATAGAATATTACAGCAATAATCCTTATATCATTGATTATAAAGAGAGACTCATTCATGCACAAGAATGCACTCACAATTTGCAGTAACCTGTGAAAGAAGAAACTGATGAACCTGAAAGCTCATTGGATGAAAAAGAGGAGGAGAGTGATGAACAAAAGGAGGAAGAATGGATTAGCTACCCATGCCAACCTTCTAATGAGAGTAACTCTTTATCTCTTACACTATTTGATTGTCCTCCATGCTTACCAAAGGTGGATGAATGTTATGTTCCTGTGGATTCTCTTGAAATATTCCCTACGAGTAAAACTTGTGAGAATAATTATGCTATTGTTATCTATGATAATCCATGCTATTTTGATAAATCTTATGATAATGCTTTGTTTGTGCCTGATATCGAAATGCATGGTACTAAAGAGTTTTGCTTAGCAAATGTTTATGATAAAGCTCTAGATGATGGTCCTATGTTACTTGATAATATTAATTGTACTACTAATGAAAATGGGATTGGAGAGGTCTTGACTTTATCTAGGAGTCCCATATCTTTTGAGATTGATCAATCATCTTGTTATATTATTGATAAAAGTGGGTTTGAAAATTTTAATCCCATTATTTTTGAGCTTGATAAAAATTATGTGTTTGTAGATCATGAAAAGCATGATGTATGTGATAGTTATATTGTTGAGTTTGTTCATGATGATACTGAAAATTATTATGAGAGAGGAAAATATGGTTTTAGAAATTTTCATGGTACTAAAACACCCCTCTACATGCTGAAACTTTTGAAGTTACTCTTGTTTTATCTTCCTATGCTTGTCACTTTGTTCTTCATGAATTTATTTGTGTACAAGATTCCTATGCATAGGAAGTGGGTTAGACTTAAATGTGTTTTGAATTTGCTTCTTGATGCTCCTTTTGCTTCATTTTCTATTTTCCATGTGAGCATCATTAAAATCTTCTGCGCCTAGCTGAAAGGCGTTAAAGAAAAGCGCTTATGGGAGACAACCCATTATTTTATTTCTGCATTTTTTGTTTTATTTTTGAGCCAAGGTGCTGTTTACTTCTGTAGCAATGCATTTGTATCTTTATTTTATCGCATTGTTGTCCCAAGTAAAGTCTCTAATAGAAAGTTGATACTAGATTTGGATTTCTGCGCAGAAACAGATTTTTAGCTGTCACGAATTTGAGTAGATCTCTCTGTAGGAGAACCTAAAAATTATGCAAATATTTATGCGTGTTCCTCAGATATGTACGCAACTTTCATTAGTTTTGAGTTTTCTGATTTGAGCAACGGAAGTACCTCGAAAAAAATCATGTTTACTGGCTGTTCTGTTTTGACAGATTCTGTCTCTATTTTTTGCATTGTCTCTTGTGGACTTTAAGTAAGGCTTTCTAGACATGGAGAGCTGTAGCTAATGTTTTATTGAGTTCTTGCAATGTGTCACTACTTAACTAAAGTGGATTAAAGTTTTTTTTGAGTACTAACCCCTCTAATGAAGTTTATGAGAAGTTTGTTGTGGCAGAAGTTTTCAAGGGTCAAGAGAGAAGGGTGATATAATGTGATCAAGAAGAGTGAAGAGCCTAAGCTTGGGGATGCCCCCGTGGGTCACCCAAGCATATTTCAAGAAGACTCAAGCGTCTAAGTTTGGGGATGTCCAAGGCATCCCCTTCTTCATCAGCAACTTATCAGGTCATCTCTAGTGAAACTATATTTTAATTCTTCCACATTTTATGTGCTTTACTTGGAGCGTCTGTGTGTTTTTATTTTTGTTTGTGTTTGAATAAATTCGAATCCTAGCAATCCTTGTGTGGGAGAGAGACACGCTCCGCTTTTTCATTTGAACACTTGTGTTCTTAATTTACTTTAATATTCATGGCGAAAGCTGAAAGCCTCAACACTTATTGTTATTTGGTTGGAAACAGAAAATGCTTCATATTGTCTTGAATAATTTGATACTTGGCAATTGTTTTGAGCTCTCAAGTAGATCATGTTTAAGCTCTTGCGTCATGTAGTTTAAACCTATTAGTGGAGAACTACCGTAGAGCTTGTTGAAATTTGGTTTGCATGATTGGTCTCTCTAAGGTCTAGATATTTTCTGGTAAAAGTGGTTGAGCAACAAGGAAGACAGTGTTGTTGGAGATATGCCCAAGAGGCAATAATAAATGGTTATTATATATCTTTGTGTTTATGATAATGCTTACATACCATGCTATAATTGTATTAACCGAAACATTGATACATGTGTGTTATGTGAACAAACAAGGAGTCCCTAGTAAGCCTCTTGTATAACTAGCTTGTTGATTAATAGATGATCATGGTTTCGTGATCATGAACATTGGATGTTATTAATAACAAGGTTTTATCATTATATGAATGATGTAATGGACACACCCATTTAAGCGTAGCATAAGATCTCGTCATTAAGTTATTTGCTATAAGCTTTCGATACATAGTTACCTAGTCCTTATGACCATGAGATCATGTAAATCACTTATACCGGAAAGGTACTTTGATTACATCAAACGCCACTTGCGTAAATGGGTGGTTATAAAGGTGGGATTAAGTATCCGGAAAGTATGAGTTGAGGCATATGGATCAACGGTGAGATTTGTCCATCCCGATGACGGATAGATATACTCTGGGCCCTCTCGGTGGAATGTCGTCTAATGTCTTGCAAGCATATGAATAAGTTCATAAGAGACCACATACCACGGTACGAGTAAAGAGTACTTGTCGGGAGACGAGGTTGAACAAGGTATAGAGTGATACCGAAGATCAAACCTCGGACAAGTAAAATATCGTGAGACAAAGGGAATTGGTAATGTAT
The DNA here is from genome assembly GCF_022539505.1 of Lolium rigidum. Lineage (NCBI taxonomy): Eukaryota > Viridiplantae > Streptophyta > Magnoliopsida > Poales > Poaceae > Lolium > Lolium rigidum. The sequence continues at coordinate 76,952,046 of NC_061509.1, read as the reverse complement.
GTGAATGGTTCATTCGATCACTAAAGTCATCGTTGAATATGTGGGAGCCATTATGGATCTCCGGATCCCGCTATTGGTTATTGGTCGGAGTGAGTACTCAACCATGTCCGCATAGTTCTCGAACCGTAGGGTGACACACTTAAAGTTGGATGTTGAAATGGTAGTACTTGAATTATGGAATGGAGTTCGAATATTTGTTCGGAGTCCCGGATGAGATCCCGGACACCACGAGGAGTTCCGGAATGGTCCGGAGAATAAGATTCATATATAGGATGTCATTTTATGTGAAATAAAATGTCGCGGAAGGTTCTATGGAAGGTTCTAGAAGGTTCTAGAAAAGTCCGGAAGAAACCACCAAGGAAGGTGGAGTCCACAAAGGACTCCACCTCCATGGCCGGCCAGCCCTAGATGGGGTGGAGTCCCAAGTGGACTCCACCATAGGGGGCCGGCCACCCCCACATGGGAGGTGGGAATCCCACCTTTGGGTGGGAGTCCTAGTTGGGCTAGGATTGCCCCTCCTATGGAAGGTTTTGGTTTCGGGTCTTATTCGAAGACTTGGACACCAACACTTGGGTTCCACCTATATAATGAGGGGCATAGGGGAGGGGGCCGGCCACACCAAAGCCACCACCTTGGCCGCACCCCTTGGAGGCCGGCCACCCCTCTCCCCAAACCCTAGCCGCCCCACTTCTCCTTCTTCCCCGCACGCTTAGCGAAGCTCCGCCGGGATTCTCCACCGCCACCGACACCACGCCGTCGTGCTTGTCGGATTCAAGAGGAGCTACTACTTCCGCTGCCCGCTGGAACGGGGAGGTGGACGTCGTCTTCATCAACAACCGAACGTGTGACCGAGTACGGAGGTGCTGCCCGTTCGTGGCGCCGGAACCGATCGTGATCAAGATCTTCTACGCGCTTTTGCAAGCGGCAAGTGAACGTCTACCGCAGCAACAAGAGCCTCATCTTGTAGGCTTTGGAATCTCTTCAAGGGTGAGACTCGATACCCCCTCGTTGCTACCATCTTCTAGATTGCATCTTGGCTTGGATTGCGTGTTCGCGGTAGGAAAATTTTTGTTTTCTATGCAACGTTTTCCTACAGTGGTATCAGAGCCGTGTCTATGCATAGTTGGTTGCACGAGTAGAACACAATGGTTTTGTGGGCGTTGATGCTCTTGTTATCTTTAGTTGAGTACTTTGCATCTTTGTGGCATAGTGGGATGAAGCGGCTCGGGCTAACTTTACATGACCGCGTTCATGAGACTTGCTCCTCGTTCGACATGCAACTTGTATTGCATAAGAGGCTTTGCGGGTGTCTGTCTCTCCTACTATAGTGAAGATTCAATTTACTCTTCTATTGACAACACTAGTATCACCGTTGTGGTTCATGTTCGTAGGTAGATTAGATCTATATCGAAAACCCTAAACCACGTAAAATATGCAAACCAAATTAGAGAGCGTCTAACTTGTTTTTGCGGGGTTTGGTGATGTGATATGGCCATAATGTGATGATGAATATGTATGAGATGATCATTATTGTATTGTGGCAACCGGCAGGAGCCTTATGGTTGTCTTTAAATTTCATGTTAAGTAGTATTTCAAAGTAGTTGTAATAGTTGCTACATGGAGGACAATCATGAAGACGGCGCCATTGACCTTGGTGCTTCGCCGACGATGATGGAGATCATGCCCGAAGATGATGGAGATCATGTCCGTGCTTTGGAGATGAAGATCAAAGGCGCAAAGACAAAAGGGCCATATCATATCACATATGAACTGCATGTGATGTTAATCCTTTTATGCATCTTATTTTGCTTAGATCGCGACGGTAGCATTATAAGATGATCCCTCACATTAATATCAAGATAATAAAGTGTTCTCCCCTAGTATGCACCGTAGTACAGTTCGTCGTTTCGAAGCATCTCGTGATGATCGGATGTGATAGACTCAACGTTCACATACAACGGGTGTAAGCCATGTTGCACACGCGGAATACTTGGGTTTGCTTGACGAGCCTAGCATGTACAGACATGGCCTCGGGACAATGGAAACCGAAAGGTTGAACACGAGTCATATGGATGATATGATCAACATGTTGATGTTCACCATTGAAACTACATCATCTCACGTGATGATCGGTTTTGGTGTAGTGGATTTGGATCGTGTACCACTTTACAACTATGAGGGATGTTGTATTAAGTGGGAGTTCATTAGTAATTAGATTAAAACATGAACTAATTATCATAAACATAGTCTGAGTAGTATTTTGAATTAATTTTGTAGTATTGGCATCCGTTTACTACTATGCGCTAGTCTTATAATTGAGATAGAAATACTGTTAAAATCTGATTAGAAACTTTACGGATTAGTACCGTATTGTTAATGAATCAAGATATGATTAAGTCATATTGCAAACATTTAGTGAAACTCACTTTGTTGATTCAGAGAGCTATGGTTTCAATTAGTACCTAAAGTTATCTTGTCTCCAGTGAAACTTGAAGTTCAAATCTGTTTGAAAAGTAAGGAGCTGAAAATTTAGTTTTCGAAATAATCAAGGTATGAGATATATGTGATATCTAAGACCTTATTGCAAGATGATAGAATATAAATTTGGTGAGACTACATAAACTCATAAGTTTTATGGGAATGTACGAAGGTTGAAGACGCAAGGCGTCCCAATCCTCCAACAATTGGGGCACTAACAATATTCGCATATCCATGAAGTGATTGTCCTTAGTATGCACCGTTGCTAAGACTCGTCGTTTCGAAGCATCACGTGATGATCGGGTGTTATAGATTCTACGTGTGCTTCCAACGGGTGCAAGCCAGTTTTGCATATGCGAATACTAAGGTTTAAACTTTATGAGCCTAGCATGTACAGACATGGTCTCGAGAAAGTTATCATGAATTGATGGATAAAATTATGAGTGAAATTGTTCATCGTATTACAAATTTACTAATAGTGAAATCTGAAACACTTGTCATATGATGATCAACTTCAAAGTAAGAACCTCAAGGTTATTGGTATTTGACCAACAAACCTAGAAGTTATTGATGTTGAAATGTTTTTCTGAATAATGAGGAAAGCTAAAAGAGAAAACTGCAAAAGATATTTTGGCAAAAGAAAAGAAAAGACTAGAAAGTCTAGCTCAGGTGTATATAAATGATATACATGTTATGGTTGTATTCCTAGTTAAGTCACACAATGAAATTCTTGGGTATTAGTACTATATTGGTTGGTATGAAGTGTCATACAAAACAACGCAATACAAGAATACAATGGCCTAAGTGATCTGACAAGGAATATGATAGGAATGCACGTCGGGAACAAAAATAAAGTGTTATTATGTTCGTCATTGGCATTCTATCTAGCCCTTAGAATTTATAATAAAGAGCTTAATAAATTGTTATTTTGCTCTGGTCAAATAAAAACAATGAGTTGTTTAAATTATGACATTACTCCATGTACAATGGATAAGTTATTATAAATCTTAATGGTGAAACACACATACATAACACTGACGCTAAAATGCCATAAGGCAAATGATTTGAATTCCACTTATTTGTGGAACCGCCATTTAGGTCATGTTAGAAAGGATCGCATGAAGGAACTCCATGCAAATGGATTTTTGGAGTCATTCGATTTGTTGAATCGTTTGGCACTTGCAAAATCTTTTCTAAAAGGTAATGACTGAAATACCGTTCATAGGCCAAAAATTGAACGGGCAACTAACTTAGTGAAAACATGCATAATGATATATGTGGTTCACTGGGCATAGTTGTGTGCGGAAGATTCTTCTACTTCATGAAAACTTTCAAACAATGAATTGAGTATATATGTGGATATATTCAATAAGGAAAAGTTTGAAACATTTGAATAGGATTCAAATAAATTTCAGCATGAAGTGGAAATCATCGTAATAGAAAAGTCAAATATCTATGATTGGATCATGGAGGAAATATTTGAATTACGAGTTTTAGCGAACATCTAAGAGAGTTATGAAATTGTTCTACAACTCACGTTTCTTGGAGTATCATAGTGATGAAGAAGTATCCAAGAGATGTATCCAATACTTGTTGGGTCAATGATGAGATAAAATAATGATGTCATTATATTTTTGTGGATTATGCTTTAGTGACTACCGCTTTTACACTAAATAGAGCATCATCATGATCCGTTGAAATGACACCATACGAGTTATGGCATGGGTATAAATCCTAATAGTCCTTTCTTTAAATTTTGGTCTAAGAGTTTACAAACCAAAATCGGATGAATGTCTTTGTTGGTTATCCCAGAGATTTAATTGGGAATTCTTCCCATGAGACAAAGACAAAAGTGTTTGTCAATGTTTCTTATTTCCGAGAAATTGTTTCGAGTGAAGTTTTTGAGTGGGAGGACAATATAATTTGATAAGGTTTATGAACACTGAGCATAATGATCGAGTAGCGCAACATCGGAATTGGTTTCGGAAGCGGCCACGACGATCATGGCTCTCATGACTACAAAGTGTTTTAGCCATGGAGATCGAAGTACATATTGAACCTTATAGGTATGGTTTACTTTGTGATCAAATAAATGATTTGTGGACAAAGGATTGATTTTGAACAATGATAAACCAACTACAAAACAAAGAAGTTATGATGGGCCCTGGCTCCGTTAAAATGGCCATGCGCCATGAAATCCAAGATAGATTAATACTTTATGAAAGTAAATGGATCTATGAAATTGATAGACTTGGATGAAATATCTTTGAAGAAAGCTTGACTTATCGAAAAATTGTTTACGACAAAGTTCAAAGAGTTGAACACGATAAGATTAGATCTTCCGTAGCAATGCTTATAGTCTATGTGGATCATTCTAGTAATCACTACATATTTCTTTTATGAGATATGCTAGTAGGATGGCAAAATACACTACTTAACAGAAGTATGTATACAAGATACAACCAAGAGTTTTGCTGGTCCATGGAATACTAGATAGGTATACAAACTTCAATTGGATGAAGTAAGTATCACGGAGTTGGAATCTTCACCAGATGAAATAGTCAAAGAGTTTTTTATTTCATCAGAGACGATGAAGAGGCTTGCATTTGCAAGAAATTAAGTGGGAGCGCTAAGACACATTTATAATACTTTATGTAGGTGACATATAGTTGGTTATAAATGATGTAATTATATACTTGATTAAAAAGGTTTCATTGAGAATTAACTTCAATGAAAGGATATGGACTGAAACAAATTAGTGTCAAGATCTATGAAGATAGATTGAAACACATAAATAAGTTGAAGTCAAAGTACATATGATGGATATTGAAGTAGTTCAATATAGAAATATTAAGAAAATGTTCTTGTCATGTGAAGGTTTAACAAGACTTGAGTGTATCGACACTCAATGAGTAAAAACACATGAGTGATTATAGATCACGAATAATATGTACACAATCGGATATCATGTGCTATAAAGTGTTATGAGCATATACCAGAATGATTCATATGATGATCATTGAACGACGAGTAAGAATATCCTTGAGTACTTTAGAAGAACTAAGGATATATATATATATATATTTGTATGAAGAAATGACAAACAAATCGCTGTAGGTGTTACACCGATATTGGTTTTGTCACATATAAAATATAATTTCAATCTCAAATTAGACTAAGTGTTGTTTAAAAGGTAGCACAATGAGCTAGAAGTTGTCTATGCTAGATCTAGAAGAGTTCAAAATATTGTGACGGAATCTACAAAAGAAGGCAGAGTATGTCATTGTTTTGACAATGACAAAGGATGTTAAGTCAAGAGGTTCTTTGAGAACTTGGTGTAGTTCCGACAGAGTCAGAACTTTGAAGCTATATTGTGTGTGACAATATTAGTGACATATTTCAGACAGCGGAATTAAGGTTCCAACAAAAGACCAAACATATTTAATGCCGACTCATTTGGAAATGAGTGATGCGTTGAGACGCAAATGAATTACAAAATACATACGTTTCTGAGCGTGTCAGATCCGTTGACTAAAACCCTCTCCCGTGAGCAATACATGATAAAGCACCATAAGGCCAAGGTGTTATATCTTTACAAATGTAAACTAGATTATTGACTCTAGTGCAAGTGGGAGACTGTTGGAGATATGCCCAAGAGGCAATAATAAATGGTTATTATATATCTTTGTGTTTATGATAATGCTTACATACCATGCTATAATTGTATTAACCGAAACATTGATACATGTGTGTTATGTGAACAAACAAGGAGTCCCTAGTAAGCCTCTTGTATAACTAGCTTGTTGATTAATAGATGATCATGGTTTCGTGATCATGAACATTGGATGTTATTAATAACAAGGTTTTATCATTATATGAATGATGTAATGGACACACCCATTTAAGCGTAGCATAAGATCTCGTCATTAAGTTATTTGCTATAAGCTTTCGATACATAGTTACCTAGTCCTTATGACCATGAGATCATGTAAATCACTTATACCGGAAAGGTACTTTGATTACATCAAACGCCACTGCGTAAATGGGTGGTTATAAAGGTGGGATTAAGTATCCGGAAAGTATGAGTTGAGGCATATGGATCAACGGTGAGATTTGTCCATCCCGATGACGGATAGATATACTCTGGGCCCTCTCGGTGGAATGTCGTCTAATGTCTTGCAAGCATATGAATAAGTTCATAAGAGACCACATACCACGGTACGAGTAAAGAGTACTTGTCGGGAGACGAGGTTGAACAAGGTATAGAGTGATACCGAAGATCAAACCTCGGACAAGTAAAATATCGTGAGACAAAGGGAATTGGTAATGTATGTGAATGGTTCATTCGATCACTAAAGTCATCGTTGAATATGTGGGAGCCATTATGGATCTCCGGATCCCGCTATTGGTTATTGGTCGGAGTGAGTACTCAACCATGTCCGCATAGTTCTCGAACCAGTAGGGTGACACACTTAAAGTTGGATGTTGAAATGGTAGTACTTGAATTATGGAATGGAGTTCGAATATTTGTTCGGAGTCCCGGATGAGATCCCGGACATCACGAGGAGTTCCGGAATGGTCGGGAGAATAAGATTCATATATAGGATGTCATTTTATGTGAAATAAAATGTCGCGGAAGGTTCTATGGAAGGTTCTAGAAGGTTCTAGAAAAGTCCGGAAGAAACCACCAAGGAAGGTGGAGTCCACAAAGGACTCCACCTCCATGGCCGGCCAGCCCTAGATGGGGTGGAGTCCCAAGTGGACTCCACCATAGGGGGCCGGCCACCCCCACATGGGAGGTGGGAATCCCACCTTTGGGTGGGAGTCCTAGTTGGGCTAGGATTGCCCCCTCCTATGGAAGGTTTTGGTTTCGGGTCTTATTCGAAGACTTGGACACCAACACTTGGGTTCCACCTATATAATGAGGGGCATAGGGGAGGGGGCCGGCCACACCAAAGCCACCACCTTGGCCGCACCCCTTGGAGGCCGGCCACCCCCTCTCCCCAAACCCTAGCCGCCCCACTTCTCCTTCTTCCCCGCACGCTTAGCGAAGCTCCGCCGGGATTCTCCACCGCCACCGACACCACGCCGTCGTGCTGTCGGATTCAAGAGGAGCTACTACTTCCGCTGCCCGGCTGGAACGGGGAGGTGGACGTCGTCTTCATCAACAACCGAACGTGTGACCGAGTACGGAGGTGCTGCCCGTTCGTGGCGCCGGAACCGATCGTGATCAAGATCTTCTACGCGCTTTGCAAGCGGCAAGTGAACGTCTACCGCAGCAACAAGAGCCTCATCTTGTAGGCTTTGGAATCTCTTCAAGGGTGAGACTCGATACCCCCTCGTTGCTACCATCTTCTAGATTGCATCTTGGCTTGGATTGCGTGTTCGCGGTAGGAAAATTTTTGTTTTCTATGCAACGTTTTCCTACAAGTGTACAGTCTTATAATGCTTGCAATATGTTCTTATGTAAGTTTTTCTGTACCGGTTCATACTTGTGTTTGCTTCAAACAACCTTGCTAGCCAAAGCCTTGTACTGAGAGGGAATGCTTCTCGTGCATCCAAAACCTTGAGCCAAAACCTATGCCATTTGTGTCCACCATAACTACCTACTATGTGGTATTTTTACTGCCATTCCAAGTAAATACTTCATGTGCTACCTTTAAACAATTCAAAAGTTATTATCTCTTATTTGTGTCAATGTTTTATAGCTCATGAGGAAGTATGTGGTGTTTTATCTTTCAATCTTGTTGGGTAGACTTTCACCAATGGACTAGTGGCTCATCCGCTTATCCAATAATTTTGCAAAAAGAGCTGGCAACGGGGTTCCCAGCCCCAATTAATTAACCTTCACTAATAATTCTCTTCACATGTTTTACCCTGATTCATTAGTAAGCAACTTAATTTTGCAAATAGACACTCCTCCATGGTATGTGAAATGTTGGAAGGCACCCGAGGATTCGGTTAGCCATGGCTTGTGAAAGCAAAAGGTTGGGAGGAGTGTCATCTATAAATAAAACTAAAATACATGTGTAAACAAAAGAGAAGAGGGATGATCTACCTTGCTGGTAGAGATAACGTCCTTCATGGGAGCCGCTCTTTGAAAGTACTGTTTGACAAGGGGGTTAGAGTGCCCACTACCATTCGTTGACAACAACAAACACCTCTCAAAACTTTATTTGTATGCTCTCTATATGATTTCAAAACTTAAAAAGCTCTAGCACATGATTTAATCCCTGCTTCCCTCTGCGAAGGGCCTTTCTTTTACTTTATGTTGAGTCAGTTTACTTACTCCTTTCTATCTTAGAAGCAAACATTTGTGTCAACTGTGTGCATTGATTCTTACATGCTTGCTTATTGCACTTATTATATTACTTTGTGTTGACAATTATCCATGAGATATGCATGTTGAAAGTTGAAAGCAATTGCTGAAACTTAAATCTTCCTTTGTGTTGCTTCAAAACCTCTTATTAAGAATTTATTGCTTTATGAGTTGACTCTTATGCAAGACTTTCTGATGCTTGTCTTGAAAGTACTATTCATGAAAAGTTTTTGCTATATGCTTAGTCATTATCTTTTTGTTAGCAAACAATAGATCATTGCCTTGAGTCACTTCATTTATCTCATATGCTTTACAATAGTATGATCAATATTATGTTAGTAGCATGTCACTTCAGAAATTACTCTTTTTATCATTTACCTACTCGAGGGCGAGTAGGAACTAAGCTTGGGGGTGCTTGATACGTCTCCAACGTATCTATAATTTCTGATGTTCCATGCTAGTTTTATGACAATACCTACATGTTTTGCTCACACTTTATAATGATTTTATGCATTTTCCGGAACTAACCTATTAACAAGATGCCGAGGTACCAGTTCCTGTTTTCTGCTGTTTTTGGTTCCAGAAAAGCTGTTCGGGCAATATTCTCGGAATTCGACGAAACAAAAGCCAAACCTCCTATTTCTCCGAGGGACACACGGAGCCAGAAGGACAAGCCAGAAGGAGGCCCACGGCCTCCAGACCACAGGGGGCGCGGCCAAGGAGGTGGGCGCGCCGCCCTATGGGGTGGGCCCCCCGGGCACCCCCTCGCGCCGCCCTTTCGCCTATATATTCCCTCGCGACGCGAAAACCCTACATCAACAGATCATACTCCAGAAAGACTCCCGGAGCGCCGCCGCCATCGCGAAACCTAGTTTCGGGGGTCAGAAGTTCCTGTTTCGGCACCCTGCCGGGACGGAGATCGACCCCTGGAGGCTTCTCCATCGACGCCACCGCCTCCATCATGCTCCGTGAGTAGTTCCCCCATGGACTACGGGTTCTAGCAGTAGCTAGTTGGTACTCTCTCTCCCATGTACTTCAATACAATGATCTTATGAGCTGCCTTACATGATTGAGATCCATCTGATGTAATCGGTGTTGTGTTTGTTGGGATCCAATGAATGGTTACATTATGATCAGTCTATCTATAAAGTTTGTGAAGTTATTGTTGCTGTAACCTTGTTGTGTTTAATGCTTGTCACTAGTGCACGAGTGGCATGATCTTAGATTTAAGCTCTATAATTATTGCTTAGATTGTATCTACAAGTTGTTTGCACATGTCTATGTCCGGACCCGAGGCCCCAGAGTGACAGCAACTGGGATAACTGGAGGGGATGGCTTAGGTATGAGGATCACATGTTTTCACCAAGTGTTAATGCTTTGCTCCGGTGCTCTATTAAAAGGAGTACCTTAATTACCGATAGATTCCCTTGAGGCCCTGCTGCCACCAGTTTGGTAGGACAAAAGATGTTATGCAAGTTTCTCATTGCGAGCACGTATGACTATATATGGAAAACATGCCTACATGATTAACAAACTTGATGTTCTGTCTTAATGCTATTTCAATCCTATCAATTGCCCAACTGTAATTTGTTCACCCAATACTTGTTATCTGAGAGTTACCACTAGTGTAGATAGCTGGGAACCCCAGTCCATCTTTCATCATCAAATACTCGCTCGGTCCTATATGCCATTAGAAGTAGTATCAACTATTTTCTGGTGCCATTGCCTCACGTGTTACTTGCTACTCGTTGTTGTGTTACTTGTTACTATTGCTCTCATATTACTGCTGCTTTCACATCACCCCTGTTACTAGTGCTTTTCCAGGTGCAGCTGAATTGACAACTCAGTTGTTAAGGCTTATAAGTATTCTTTGTCTCCCCTTGTGTCGAATCAATAAATTTGGGTTTTACTTCCCTCGAAGACTGTTGCGATCCCCTATATTTGTGGGTTATCAACCCGCTTAGTGAAAAGGGTGGAATCGACCATACCCATGCTAAACCCATCATGAAGTAAGAAATCCCTAAGGAACTCGTACCAAGCACGTGGAGCTTTCTTGGGACCGTAGAGTGCCTTATGGAGTAAATACACATGGTTGGGTCGGCATGGGTCTTCGAAACCCAGGGGTTGAGCCACATATGCAGTTTCTTTTAGGGGACCATTCAAAAATGCACTTTTCACATCCATTTGATATAGCTTGAAATTGTGGAAAGATGCAAATGCAAGCAAAAGACGAATAGCTTCAAGGAGGGCTACCGGCGCAAAGGTATCCTCAAAATCCATACCTTCTATTTGGGCAAACCCTTGCGCCACTAACCTTGCTTTGTTTCTTATGACAATGCCATTCTCATCTTGCTTGTTCTTGAATACCAATTTGGTCCCAATGACATTAATGCGATGATCCTTGGGTCTCTCAACTAGAGACCATACTTCATTGCGGGTGAAACATTCCAATTCTTATTGCATGGCAATTACCCAATCCGGATCAACCAAGGCTTCATGTACCTTGAGTGGCTAAAAACTAGACACAAAAGCATGATGTTGACAATAAGTGATAAGTAATGCATGGTGTCTACGAGTTACCACTCCTCTTGAGATTCTACCAAGGACTTGATCTACTTTCATGTCACTTGCCCTTGAAGCAGCCTTGATCTTCTGAATAGTTCCTTCATGATCAATAAATTCATCTCTTGTTAGTACTTGATCATGAGGGACAACTTGAGCTTGGCCATGGGTTGAGGATGTTTCTTAATCAGCATCATGGTCTTTCTCAATGGGTTGAGGGCTTTCTTGTTGTTCTTCGGAATGTGGCTCATTTTGAGTAGAGGATAAATCTTGAGCTGCACTTGATGGTTCAGCTTGAGTTGAGCTAGGCTCCACTTGGGCTGAGCTTGATACTTCTATTCCATCATTTTGATCCTCACTATGAACTTCTGTGGGTCGGATGTGTCCAATGCCCATAAGCTTGATGGCATTAGAAGGATCATCATCACCTGCAGCACATGGAACAACTTGCTCCGCTTGGGAGCCATTATCCTCCAAGAACACCACATCACAAAATACTTTAATAGCCCTGATGACCCACAAGTATAGGGGATCGCAGCAGTCTTCGCGGGTAGTAAAACCCAATTTATTGATTCGACACAAGGGGAGACAAAGAATACTTGAAAGCCTTAACGACGGAGTTGTCAATTCAGCTGCACTGGAAACGAGACTTGCTCGCAAGAGTTTATCGGTAGTAACGAGTTTTATAGCGATAGCGATGAGTGAAATAACAGCAGCAGAAGTAACGAGACAGCAGTAGTGATTATAGTAAACAGCGAGATTAAAATACTGTAGGCACGGGGACGGATAACGGGCGTTGCATGGATGAGAGAAACTCATGTAACAATCAAGCAAGGCATTTGCAGATAATAATAAAACGGTGTCTAAGTACAAAGCAATCAATAGGCATGTGTTCCAATTATAGTTGTACCTGCTCGCAATGAGAAACTTGCACAACATCTTTTGTCCTACCAGCCAGTGGCAGCCGGGCCTCAAGGGAATCTCATCGGATATTAAGGTACTCCTTTTAATAGAGTACCGGAGCAAAGCATTAACACTCCGTGAACACATGTGATCCTCACATCACTACCATCCCCTCCGGTTGTCCCGATTTCTGTCACTTCGGGGCCATTGGTTCCGGACAGCGACATGTGTATATAACTTGCAGGTAAGACCATAAACAATGAATATCATGATGAAACAATAACATGTTCATATCTGAGATCATGGCACTCGGGCCCTAGTGACAAGCATTAAGCATAACAAGTTGCAACAATATCATCAAAGTACCAATTACGGACACTAGGCACTATGCCCTAACAATCTTACACTATTACATGACCAATCTCATCCAATCCCTACCATCCCCTTCAGCCTACAGCGGGGGAATTACTCACACATGGATGGGGGAAACATGGCTGGTTGATGTAGAGGCGTCGGTGGTGATGGCGGCGATGATCTCCTCCAATTCCCCGTCCCGGCGGAGTGCCAGAACGGAGACTTCTGGCTCCCGAGACGGAGTTTCGCGATGTGGCGGCGTTCTGGAGGGTTTCTGGAGTTTCGACTTCTCTCCGTGCGTTTTTAGGTCGAGGGCGATAAGTAGTCCGAAGGAGGGCGTCGGAGGCCGACCAAGGGGGCCACACGCTAGGGCCGCGCCGCCCTAGGGTGTGGGGCCCTCGGGCCTCCACCTGACTTGCCCTTCTGGCTCCGTGAGTTTTCTGGGAAAATAGGGCCTTCTGTCAAAATCCCGAGGTTTTTCCTGAAAGTTGGATTTCTGCACAAAAACGAGACACCAGCACAGTTCTGCTGAAAACAGCGTTAGTCCGTGTTAGTTGCATCCAAAATACACAAATTAGAGGCAAAACAATAGCAAAAGTGTTCGGGAAAGTGGATACGTTTTGGATGTATCAACTCCCCCCAAGCTTAGCTTATTGCTTGTCCTCAAGCAATTCAGTTAACAACTGAGCGATAAAAGAACTTTCACGAACACATTTGTTCATATGATGTAAATATTCTCATGCTATGGCTAACACTTAGGCAGTTCATAATAAGATACATGCAAATAAGATCATCCAATAGCTATGTCAATCATGGAAAAAGTACCAACAATTAATAATAAGCATCATGAATCATGTATATAAGCAGGATTGCAATGTTCATAAAAGAGTATGATAGAGTGGTATCTCGCTTGCCCATATTTGATCAGCAAAACATAAATGCTCAGGCACCTCTCGAAGTTCATAGAAAGACTAGAAATAGTGATTGTCAAAGATAAAAGCATCAAAGTTATACCACAATCAATCATATTTTGAGACAAGCATATTACACTAAGAATGACAGTTGTGCTCTCAAGAAAGTGCTCAAAGAAAGGATGGAGACACAACATAAAAGTAAAAGATTGACCCTTCGCAGAGGGAAGCAGGGATTAACATGCGCTAGAGATTTTCATTTGTAAAGCAGGAGTAAAATTATTTTGAGAGGTGTTTGTTGTTGTCAACGAATGGTAAAGGGTACACCAACTACCTTGCCAACCGGACTTTCAAGAGCGGCTCCCATGAAGGACGTTATCTCTACCAGCAAGGTAGATCATCTCTCTTCTCTTTTGTTTACACACGTATTTTAGTTTTATTATGGGTGACACTCCCCCCAACCTTTGCTTACACAAGCCATGGCTAACCGAATCCTCGGGTGCCTTCCATCAATCACATACCATGGAGGAGTGTCTATTTGCAAAATTAAGTTGCTTACTGATGAATCAGAGCAAAACATGTGAAGATAATTATTAGTGAAAGTTGATTAATTGGGGCTGGGAACCCCATTGCCAGCTCTTTTTGCAAAATTATCGGATAAGTGGATGTGCCACTAGTCCATATGAAAGTCCGTCAAGAGAAATGACAAGGTTGAAAGTTAAACACCACATACTTCCTCATGAGGTATGAAACATTAACACAAATTGAGAAGCATTTTGAAGGTTTAAAGGTAGCGCATGAGAATTGTAAGGGTATTTTACCCTTATCCATTATTTTGGTAACAATGACACCGTGCTAGTGTATTTGGACTAATACATGACTACTAGATAATTCCCAGGTATTAGCCAAAGAGGTATAAAGGTGTATCAATGGAACAAGAAGGCTAAAGGTGACCCCCCATTTCAACAACAATCAAAAAGGGGTTACGGGAGAAATCCGGTCACCTGCCCGGTCCAACCGGGCCAGCAACCGGCCAGTCCGGCGTACAGGCCGGTCGACCGGTCGGAAACCGGCCTCCACAGGAGGACCAGCAGGTCCGGTCTGTGGCCCGGTCGACCGGGCTCCTGACCGGCAGGTCCGGCACCACGTCCGGTCGACCGCTCGGAAACCGGGTAGCAACCGGGCACCAACCGGACAAGCTCCAGGACGACGCAAAGGTACTCCGGTCACCAGTCCGGTCTGACCGGCCTCTCGACCGGGCTGTCCGGTCTGTGGTCCGGTCTGACCGGGTTTGTCGGGAAGAATGCTGAGGTGGCAAGTGGCAACGGCCAGATTTTGAAGAACACTATAAATACCCCTTCTTCTACCTTGGAAGGGTTAGGCAACATACTATAAACTGTTCTTGAGCTCTCTCTCTCCTACTCCATTGCTAGAAACACCAAAAGCCTCAGATCTCCCTCCTCCTCTCAAGTTAACAAAGCGGGCTTCATCCAAAGGCTTAGTGAAAATATCCGCCAATTGGTAGGTTGTTCCCACATGAGTGAGATCAATATCCTTATTGGCAACATGATCACGTAGGAAGTGATGGCGAATGTCAATATGTTTGGTGCGACAATGTTGAACCGGGTTGTTGGCGATCTTTATTGCACTTTCATTGTCACAAAGAAGAGGCACCGTACCAAGAGACACACCATAGTCTTTCAAGGTTTGCTTCATCCATAACAATTGAGTGCAACAAGATGCCGCGGATATGTATTCG
>NC_061509.1:76889081-76936660 GCF_022539505.1 Lolium rigidum | reverse complement strand
ATCCCTGGTGAGTTCCTAGGGTAGGTCCTGACGGAGAGTACTGATGCTTCATGATTTCCTGCACCACACGAACCGCAACGCGCTCGAAAGCGTTCACCAAGCTCTCAGGATGGCGGTGTAGAGAATGAGCCACCATGTAATTAATCTCCTGGCGTAGAGCTCTGGTGCGTTCCTCTGAAGAGGTGGAGAGGTCCACCTCATCAAGAGCACCTTCGGGGAGAACCCTTTCCATCTGATGCCATGTGAGCGGGTCTTCATGAAAGAGCCGATGAGATCGGCTTCCAAGATGGCTTTCATCTCATCGTACTTCTTCTTGTGCTCCTCAGGCAGATCTGCGTACGTGACTGGTTCACCCACCATCTCATCGGCGGCTTTTGACATGGTTGCTGCAGATGTCGACGTAGTGGTTGTTGTAGAGTGTCCCACCGGGCGTGCCAGAATGTGTTGCTGTCAAAAACCCACCGGCTAGTAGCGACGGGCAACACCGTAGAGCCGGGAGGCTCCCAGGACTGCGGTGGACCCTGGTCCCTCGGGCGACGGCCCGCAATGCCTTCTGGCACACGTCCTGGTGCTTGCGAGGGCGTGCCACCTGACCTATACCTGGTCAGGAAGGTGATGGATTGCTTCGACTAGTTCCCTGCATGGCAAACACGTAAACATTAAATACGAGCCCCGATCGGCTCTTAAGTTGTTCTGTGGATCGGCTCAAAGAGCCGATTGCCCCATGGTTCACGTTAGATTTATAATGACATGGGGATCATGCTTAATCAGTATCAAGCTAAACTAATCTACGATAGTCTAGGGTTTTCACCGCATAACCGGAACATCCTACTCGTGATTGAGCCTAGCAGATACGTAAGATGATGGAAAACTAACCCTAACGAGGCCTAAAAACCAACATGAAGTTGATTCCCGGAACAATCCCTTTAGGGCTTGATAAACCACACCTTACGCACTCCCGGATCGTTCAACCCGTTTGTAAGGCCTAACCATGCAGATATCAAACTAATCCTTGAAGAACAAGGAACGACTATAACGGATTAGATCTACTAAATAAAGAACAAGCAAGATGCTGCCCTTACACCTAAAATAGGTGTAAGGGCAGCTAGGTATCGAGGGGCAGCGTAGCTAAACAAGTACATCGTGAAAGCATCAACGTCAGCCCCAAAACACCTAAGATAAGGGTGTTTCTCGCCATCAAAAAGGCTTCAGCACGAACAACACCAACAACCAATAAACTGATACTGCCTAGATCGCAAGATGCGATCTATGCAGCATGTTGCTTACCCGGGAGAAACCCTCGAAACAAGGGGTGGCGATGCGCCTAGATTGATTTGTTGTGAACGTGATCGTCCTCCTTTCTCAATAACCCTAGATACATATTTATAGTCCGTAGACTTTCTAACTTGGGAATAAACCCAACCGTGTACGAGCTAAACTCTATCTCTTAATTCTAACCGACACGTAACCTACTATAATTTACAGATACACGGGCAGTCTAGCCCAAACTTCTTATACAAGGCTGATTCAGGAATATCTTCCGTGCATATCCTCTAAGCCCATTTAATCACGGCCCATCTCCAGACTTGGTTAAATTCTGGTGGTAACAATAGGTAAGAATCCTTTCTTACTTTCGTCCATTCTAAACTTCTTTAGAATCTTGTCCAGGTATGTACTCTGTGAAAGTCCTATTAGGCGTCTTGATCTATCTCTATAAATCTTGATGCCTAATATGTACGATGCTTCACCAAGGTCTTTCATTGAAAAACTATTATTCAAATAACCTTTTACACTGCTTAATAGTTCTATATCCAATCAATAATATGTCATCTACATATAATATCAGGAACGCTACAGAGCTCCCACTCACTTTCTTGTAAATACAGGCCTCTCCATGACACTGTATAAACCCGAAGTCTTTGATCACCTTATCAAAGCATCGGTTCCAACTTCGGATGCTTGCTTCAGTCCATAAATTGAACGCTGAAGTTTGCACACCTTGTCAGCATTTTTAGGATCGACAAAACCTTTGGGTTGTACCATATACAACTCTTCCTCAATGTCTCCATTAAGGAACGCCGTTTTGACATCCATCTGCCAAATCTCATAATCGAAAAATGCAGCTATTGCTAACAAAATCCTCACAGATTTTAGCTTCGCTACAGGTGAGTGATGCGTGTGATGGCACACGTCCGTTGGGAACCCCAAGAGGAAGGTGTGATGCGTACAGTAGCAAGTTTTCCCTCAGAAAGAAACCAAGGTTTATCGAACCAGTAGGAGCCAAGAAGCACGTTGAAGGTTGTTGGTGGCGGAGTGTAGTGCGGCGCAACACCAGGGATTCCGGCGCCAACGTGGAACCTGCACAACACAATCAAAATACTTTGCCCCAACGTACAGTGAGGTTGTCAATCTCACCGGCTTGCTGTAAACAAAGGATTAAACGTATTGTGTGGAAGATGATGATTGTTTGCGAAGAACAGTAAAGAACAATTGCGATGAGATTGTATTTCAGATGTAAAGAATAGGACCGGGGTCCACAGTTCACTAGTGGTGTCTCTCCCATAAGATAAGCAGATGTTGGGTGAACAAATTACAGTTGGGCAATTGACAAATAAAGAAGGCATAACAATGCACATACATATATCATGATGAGTACTATGAGATTTAATCGGGGCATTACGACAAAGTACATAGACCGCTATCCAAGCATGCATCTATGCCTAAAAAGTCCACCTTCAGGTTATCATCCGAACCCCTTCCAGTATTAAGTTGCAAACAACGGACAATTGCATTAAGTATGGTGCGTAATGTAATCAACACAAATATCCTTAGACAAAGCATCGATGTTTTATCCCTAGTGGCAACAAGACATCCACAACCTTAGAACTTTCTGTCACTGTCCCAGATTTAATGGAGGCATGAACCCACTATCGAGCATAAATACTCCCTCTTGGAGTCACAAGTATCAACTTGGCCAGAGCCTCAACTAGCAACGGAGAGCATGCAAGAACATAAATAACATATATGATAGATTGATAATCAACTTGACATAGTATTCAATATTCATCGGATCCCAACAAACACAACATGTAGAATTACAAATAGATGATCTTGATCATGATAGGCAGCTCACAAGATCTAACATGATAGCATAATGAGGAGAAGACAACCATCTAGCTACCGCTATGGACCCATAGTCCAGGGGTGGACTACTCACACATCGATCCGGAAGCGATCATGGCGATGAAGAGACCTCCGGGAGATGATTCCCCTCTCCGGCAGGGTGCCGGAGGCGATCTCCGAATCCCCGAGATGGGATTGGCGGCGGCGGCGTCTCCGGAAGGTTTTCCGTATCGTGGCTCTCGCATGCGGGGGTTTCGCGACGAAGACTTTAAGTAGGCGGAAGGGCAGGTCAAGGGGCATCACGGGGCCCCACACAACGGGCCGCGCGGGCCCCTCGTTGGCCGCGCCGCCCTACGTGGCGGCGCCCCGTGGCCCCACTTCGTTTCCTCTCCGGTCTTCCGGAAGCTTCGTGCAAAAATAGGACCCCGGGCGTTGATTTCATCCAATTCCGAGAATATTTCCTTACTAGGATTTCGAAACCAAAAACAGTGAAAACAGCAATCGGCTCTTCGGCATCTCGTCAATAGGTTAGTGCCGTAAAATGCATAATAATGACATATAATGTGTATAAAACATGTGAGTATCATCATAAAAGTAGCATGGAACATAAGAAATTATAGATACGTTTGGGACGTATCAAGCAACCCCAAGCTTAGTTCCTACTCGCCCTCGAGTAGGTAAACGATAACAAAGATAATTTCTGAAGTGACATGCTATCATAAGCTTGATCATACTATTGTAAAGCATATGAGATGAATGCAGCGATTCGAAGCAATGATGAAGATAATGAGTAAACAAATGAATCATATAGCAAAGACTTTTCATGAATAATACTTTCAAGACAAGCATCAATAAGACTTGCATAAGAGTTACTCATAAAGCAATAGATTCGAAGTAAAGACATTGAAGCAACACAAAGGAAGATATAAGTTTCAGCAGTTGCTTTCAACTTCAACATGTATATCTCATGGATAATTGTCAACACAAAGTAATATAACAAGTGCAATAGGTAAACATGTAAGAATCAATGCACACAGTTGATACAAGTGTTTGCTTCTAAGATAGAAAGAATAGGCAAACCGACTCAACAATAAAGTAGAAGATAGGCCCTTCGCAGAGGGAAGCATTGATTACTATATTTGTGCTAGAGCTTTTCATTTTGAAAACAAGAAACAATTTTGTCAACGGTAGTAATAAAGCATATGTGTTATGTATAAGACATCCTATAAGTTGCAAGCCTCATGCATAGTATACAAATAGTGCTCGCACCTTGTCCTAATTAGCTTGGATTAACATGGATTATCATTGCATAGCATATGTTTCAACCAAGTGTCACAAAGGGTACCTCTATGCCGCCTGTACAAAGGTCTAAGGAGAAAGTTCGCATTGGATTTCTCGCTTTTGGTTATTCTCAACTTAGACATCCATACCGGGACAACATAGACAACAGATAATGGACTCCTCTTTAATGCATAAGCATTCAACAATAATTAAAATTCTCATAAGAGATTGAGGATTAGTTGTCCACACTGAAACTTCCACCATGAATCATGGCTTTAGTTAGCGGCCCAATGTTCTTCTCTAACAGTATGCATACTCAAACCATTTGATCATGAAAATCGCCCTTACTTCGTACAAGACGAACATGCATAGCAACTCACATGATATTCAACAAAGGTAAAAGTTGATGGCGTCCCCAGAAACATGGTTACCGCTCAACAAGCAACTTATTAAGAAATAAGACACATAAGTACATATTCTTCACCACAATAGTTTTAAAGCTATTTTCCCATGAGCTATATATTGTAAAGGCAAAGAATAGAATTTTAAAGGTAGCACTCAAGTAATTTACTTTGGAATGGTGGATAAATACCATGTAGTAGGTAGGTATGGTGGACACAAATGGCATGGTTATTGGCTCAAGGATTTGGATGCACGAGAAGAATTCCTCTCAATACAAGGCTAGGCTAGCAAGGTTGTTTGAAGCAAACTCAAGTATAAAAGGTGCAGCAAAGCTCACATATGAACATATTGTAACTATTATAAGACTTTACATTGTCTCCTTGTTGTTCAAACACCTCAACCAGAAAATATCTAGACTCTAGAGATCAATCATGCAAACCAAATTTTAACAAGCTCTATGTAGTTATTAATTAATGGGTACATGATGCAAGAGCTTAAATATGATCTATATGAGCACAACAATTGCCAAGTATCAAATTATTCAAGACATTATACCATTTACCACATGTGGCATTTTCCGTTTCCAACCATATAACAATGAATGAAGTAGTTCAACTTTCGCAATGAACATTAAAGATAAAGCTAAGAACATATGTGTTCATACGAAACAGAGGAGCGTGTCTCTCTCCCAAACAAAGAATGCTAGGATCCGATTTTATTCAAACAAAAACAAACAGACGCTCCAAGTAAAGCACATAAGATGTGACGGAATAAAAATATAGTTTCACTAGAGGAACCTCGATAAGTTGTCGATGAAGAAGGGATGCCTTGGGCATCCCCAAGCTTAGACGCTTGAGTCTTCTTAAAATATGCAGGGATGAACCACGGGGGCATCCCCAAGCTTAGACTTTTCACTCTCCTTGATCATATTGTATCATCCTCCTCTCTTGACCCTTGAAAACTTCCTCCACACCAAACTCAAAACAAACTCATTAGAGGGTCAGTGCATAATTCATATATTCAGAGGTGACATAATCATTCTTAACACTTCCGGACATTGCACAAAGCTACCGAAAGTTAATGGAACAAAGAAATCCATCAAACATAGCAAAACAGTGCAATGCGAAATAAAAGGCAGAATCTGTCAAAACAGATACATCCGTAAAGACGAATTTTTAAGAGGCACCAGACTTGCTCGGATGAAAATGCCCAAATTGAATGAAAGTTGCGTACATATCCGAGGATCACGCACGTAAATTGGCAGATTTTTATAAATGTTCTACAGAGACTATCGCTCAAATTCGTGACGAAGCAAGAAATCGTTCCTGCGCAGTAATCCAAATCTAGTATTGGCTTTACTATCAAAGACTTTACTTGGCACAACAATGCAATAAAATAAAGATAAGGAGAGGTTGCTACAGTAATAACAACTTCCAAGACTCAAATATAAAACAAAGTTCAGAAGTAAAATAATGGGTTGTCTCCCATAAGCGCTTTTCTTTAACGCCTTTCAGCTAGGCACAGAAAGTGTGTATCAAGTATTATCAAGAGACGAAGCATCAAAATCATAATTTGTTCTAATAATAGAATCATAAGGTAACTTCATTCTCTTTCTAGGGAAGTGTTCCATACCTTTCTTGAGAGGAAATTGATATTTAATATTACCTTCCTTCATATCAATGGTAGCACCAACGAGTTCGAAGAAAGGGTCTTCCCAATATAATGGGACAAGATGCATTGCATTCAATATCCAAGACAACAAAATCAACGGGGACAAGGTTATTGTTAACCATAATATGAACATTATCAATCCTCCCCAAAGGTTTCTTTTTAGCATTATCAACAAGATTAACATCCAAATAACAATTTTTCAATGGTGGCAAGTCAAGCATATCATAGATTTTCTTAGGCATAACAGAAATACTTGAACCAAGATCACATAAAGCATTACAATCAAAATCATTGACCCTCATCTTAATGATGGGATCCCAACCATCTTCTAACTTCCTAGGAATAGAAGTTTCAAGTTTTAGTTTCTCCTCTCTAGCTTTTATGAGAGCATTTGTAATATGTTTTGTAAAGGCCAAATTTATAGCACTAGCATTGGGACTTTTAGCAAGTTTTTGTAAGAACTTTATAACTTCAGAGATGTGACAATCATCAAAATCTAAACCATTATGATCTACAGCAATGGAATCATTGTCCCCAACATTTTGAAAAAATTCAGCAGTTTTATCAATTTCAGCAGTTTTAGCAGTTTCAGGCAATTTTGCACGCTTTGCACTAGGAGTAGAAACATTGCCAACACCAATTATTTTACCATTGATAGTAGGAGGTGTAGCAACATGTGAAGCATTAACATTACTAGTGGTGGTAATAGTCCAAACTTTAGCTACATTATTCTCTTTAGCTAGTTTTTCGTTTTCTTCTCTTTCCCACCTAGCATGCAATTCAGCCATCAATGTAATATTCTCATTAATTCGAACTTGGATGGCATTTGCTGTAGTAACAATTTTATTATCAATATCATCAGGTTTAGCAGCCATTTTATTAATTAAGGAAGATTGTGACGCAGACATGTATGAGATTCGGTTTTCAGCATTTGAAATCTTAGTTTGTAAACCCGAAATCTCCATATTCAAATTTTCAAGTTGATTTCCTATATTTTTCAACAAGGTAGATTGTTCATTCATAGTTTTAGTAAACAATTGATTTTGCTCATATTGTGATTGCATAAAGCTCTTAGTGGATCTTTCAATTTCTAGCATCTTTTCCTCATATCTACCATAAGAATTTCCATAATCATTACCACTAGCAGGATAAGGCCTATAGTTGTTACCAGAATTATTCCTATAAGCATTGTTGTTGAAATTATTACTTCTAATGAAATTCACATCAACATGTTCTTCTTGGGCAACCAATGAAGCTAAAGGAACATTATTTGGATCAACATTAGATCTACCATTCACAAGCATAGACATAATAGCATCAATCTTATCACTCAAGGAGGAGGTTTCTTGAACAGAATTTACCTTCTTACCTTGTGGAGCTCTTTCCGTGTACCATTCAGAGTAATTTATCATCATATCATCAAGAAGTTTTGTTGCCGCCGCCAAAGTGATGGACATAAAGGTACCTCCAGCAGCTGAATCCAATAGGTTCCGCGAAGAAAAATTCAATCCTGCATAAAAGGTTTGGATGATCATCCAAGTAGTCAGTCCATGGGTTGGGCAATTCTTTACCAAAGATTTCATTCTCTCCCATGCTTGAGCAACATGTTCATTATCTAATTGCTTAAAATTCATTATGCTACTTCTCAAAGATATAATTTTAGCGGGAGGATAATATCTACCAATAAAATTATCCTTACATTTAGTCCATGAATCAATACTATTTCTAGGAAGAGATAGCAACCAATCTTTAGCTCTTCCTCTTAAGGAGAAAGGAAACAATTTTAATTTTGTAATATCACCATCTACATCCTTATACTTTTGCATTTCACAAAGTTCAACAAAATTATTAAGATGGTCAGCAGCATCATCAGAACTAACACCAGAAAATTGCTCTCTCATAACAAGATTTAGTAAAGCAGGTTTAATTTCAAAGAATTCTGCTGTAGTAGCAGGTGGAGCAATAGGTGTGCATAAGAAATCATTATTATTTGTGCTAGTGAAGTCACACAACTTAGTATTCTCAACAGTACCCATTTTAGCAGTAGTAAATAAAGCAAACTAAATAAAGTAAATGCAAGTAACTAATTTTTTTGTGTTTTCAATATGGAGAACAAGACAGTAAATAAAGTAAAACTAGCAACTATTTTTTTTGTGTTTTTGATATAGGGAGCAAACAAAGCAGTAAATAAAGTAAAGTAAAGCAAGACAAAAACAAAGTAAAGAGATTGGATGTGGAAGACTCCCCTTGTAGCGTGTCTTGATCTCCCCGGCAACGGCGCTAGAAAAAATGCTTGATGCGTGTGATGGCACACGTCCGTTGGGAACCCCAAGAGGAAGGTGTGATGCGTACAGTAGCAAGTTTTCCCTCAGAAAGAAACCAAGGTTTATCGAACCAGTAGGAGCCAAGAAGCACGTTGAAGGTTGTTGTTGGCGGAGTGTAGTGCGGCGCAACACCAGGGATTCCGGCGCCAACGTGGAACCTGCACAACACAATCAAAGTACTTTGTCCCAACGTACAGTGAGGTTGTCAATCTCACCGGCTTGTCGTAAACAAAGGATTAAACGTATTGTGTGGAAGATGATGATTGTTTGCGAAGAACAAGTAAAGAACAATTGCGAGTAGATTGTATTTCGGATGTAAAGAATAGGACCGGGGTCCACAGTTCACTAGTGGTGTCTCTCCCATAAGATAAGCAGATGTTGGGTGAACAAATTACGGTTGGGCAATTGACAAATAAAGAAGGCATAACAATGCACATACATATATCATGATGAGTACTATGAGATTTAATCGGGGCATTACGACAAAGTACATAGACCGCTATCCAGACATGCATCTATGCCTAAAAAGTCCACCTTCAGGTTATCATCCGAACCCCTTCCAGTATTAAGTTGCAAACAACAGACAATTGCATTAAGTATGGTGAGTAATGTAATCAACACAAATATCCTTAGACAAAGCATCGATGTTTTATCCCTAGTGGAAACAGCCACATCCACAACCTTAGAACTTTCTCGTCACCGTCCCGATTTAATGGAGGCATGAACCCACTATCGAGCATAAATACTCCCTCTTGGAGTCACAAGTATTAACTTGGCCGGAGCCTCTACTAGCAACGGAGAGCATGCAAGAACATAAATAACATATATGATAGATTGATAATCAACTTGACATAGTATTCAATATTCATCGGATCCCAACAAACACAACATGTAGAATTACAAATAGATGATCTTGATCATGATAGGCAGCTCACAAGATCTAACATGATAGCACAATAAGGAGAAGACAACCATCTAGCTACTGCTATGGACCCATAGTCCATGGGTGTACTACTCACACATCGATCCGGAGGCGATCATGGCGATGAAGAGACCTCCGGGAGATGATTCCCCTCTCCGGCAGTGCCGGAGGCGATCTCCTGAATCCCCCGAGATGGGATTGGCGGCGGCGGCGTCTCTGGAAGGTTTTCCGTATCGTGGCTCTCGGTACTGGGGGTTTCGCGACGAAGACTTTAAGTAGGCGGAAGGGCAGGTCAAGGGGCGTCACGAGGGCCCCACACAACAGGGCCGCGCGAGCCCCCTGTTGGTCGCGCCGCCCTACTGTGGCGGCGCCCCGTGGCCCCACTTCGTTTCCTCTCCGGTCTTCTGGAAGCTTCGTGCAAAAATAGGACCCTGGGCGTTGATTTCGTCCAATTCCGAGAATATTTCCTTACTAGGATTTCTGAAACCAAAAACAGCAGAAAACAGCAACTGGCTCTTCGGCATCTCGTCAATAGGTTAGTGCCGGAAAATGCATAATAATGACATATAATGTGTATAAAACATGTGAGTATCATCATAAACGTAGCATGGAACATAAGAAATTATAGATACGTTTGGGACGTATCAGTGAGAAAGTCTCATCGTAGTCAACACCTTGAATTTGTCGGAAACCCTTTGCGACAAGTCGAGCTTTATAGACAGTAATATTACCATCAACATCTGTTTTTCTTTTGAAGATCCATTTATTCTCGACAGCCTTGCGGCTATCAGGTAAGTCTACGAAAGTCCACACTTTGTTATCATACATGGATCCCATTTCGGATTTCATGGCTTCTTGCCATTTGTTGGAATCTGGGCTCATCATCGCTTCTTCATACGTCGCAGAGTCTTCATCATTGTTGTCCACAATCATGACATTTAGACAAGGATCATACCAATCAGGAGTGGCACGTTCCCTTGTCGATCTGCGAGGTTCAGTAGCTATCTCATTCGAAGTTTCATGATCATTATCATTAGCTTCCTCTGTTTCCGGTGCAGGCGGCACAGGAACAACTTCCGGTACTGCGCTACTCTGATCAACGAGAGAAGATTCAGTAATCTCGTCGAGTTCTACTTTTCTTCCTATCACTTCTTTAGTGAGAAATTCTTTCTCAAGAAAGTTTCTGTTCTTAGCAACAAAGATTTTGCCTTCGGATCTGTGATAGAAAGTGTACCCTATAGTTTCCTTAGGGTATCCTATGAAGACGCATTTCTCCGCTTTGGGTTCTAGCTTGTCCGGTTGTAACTTTTTTACATAGGCTTCGCAACCCCAAACTTTAAGGAACGACAGCTTAGGTTTCTTATTAAACCATAATTCATACGGTGTCGTTTCAACGGATTTAGATGGTGCCCGATTTAAAGTGAATGCAGCTGTCTCTAATGCATAACTCCAAAATGATAACGGCAAATCAGTAAGACACAACATAGAACGAACCATATCTAAGAGAGCTCGATTACGACGTTTGGACACACCGTTTCGTTGTGGTGTTCCCGGCGGTGTCAATTGTGAAAGTATTCCGCATTTCTTTAAATGCATGCTAAAATCATAACTCAGATATTCACCTCCGCGATCTGATCGTAGAAATTTAATCTTCTTGTTACGTTGATTTTCTACTTCACTTTGGAATTCCTTAAACTTCTCAAAAGTTTCGGATTTATGTTTCATGAAATAGATATACCCATATCTACTCAGATCATCTGTGAAGGTTAGAACATAACGATATCCACCGCGCGAGGCTACACTCATTGGTCCGCACACATCGGTATGTATGATTTACAATAAGTCTGTAGCTCGCTCCATAATACCAGAGAATGGAGTCTTAGTCATTTTTCCCATTAGACATGCTTCGCATCTATCAAGTGACTCAAAGTCAAGTGATTCAAGTAATCCATCAGTATGGAGTTTCTTCATGCGTTTCACTCCAATATGACCAAGACGACAGTACCACATATAAGTAGAATTATCATTCAATTTAATTCGTTTAGCATCAACGTTATGAATATGTGTATCAATACTATCGAGATCTAATAGAAATAAACCATTCTTCTCAGGTGCTCGACCATAAAAGATATTATTCATAAAAAATAGAACAGCCATTATTCTTAGACTTGAATGAATAACCGTCTTGCATTAAACAAGATCCAGATATAATGTTCATGCTCAACGCGGGTACAAAATAACAATTATTGAGGTTTAAAACTAATCCCGAAGGTAGATGTAGAGGGAGTGTGCCGACAATGATCACATTGACCTTGGATCCATTTCCAACGCGCATCGTCACTTCATCCTTCAATAGTCTTCGTTTATTCCTTAGTTCCTGTTTCGAGTTACAAATATGAGCAACCGAACCAGTATCAAATACCCAGGTACTAGTACGAGAACCAGTAAGATAAACATCTATAACATGTATATCAGATATACCTTCTTTCTTCTTCTTGACAAGGCCGCTCTTCAGATCAACCAAATACTTGCAGAAATTACGCTTCCAGTGTCCCTTCTCCTTGCAGTAATAGCACTCAGCATCAGGCTTAGGGCCAGTCTTAGGTTTCACAGGAGGCATGGCAGCTTTCTTGCCACCCTTCTTGAATTTGCCTTTAGACTTGCCCTGTTTCTTGAAGCTGGTGGTCTTGTTGACCATCAACACTTGGTGCTCTTTCTTTATCTCAACCTCAGCAGATTTCAGCATGGCGAAGAGTTCAGGTAACTCTTTGTTCATGTTCTCGCATATTGTAGTTCATCACAAAGTTCTTGTAACTAGGTGGCAGTGATTGAAGGACACGATTAATCCCCAGTCTGTTAGGAATCACTATTCCCAAGTCACTGAGTTTCTTCGCATGCCCGGTCATGGCGAGCATGTGTTCACTAACGGAGCTGCCTTCTTCCATCATGCAACTGAAGAAGTGTTTCGATGCTTCATAGCATTCCACTGCCGCATGAGTTTCAAAGATAGCTTTCAGCTCATTGACCAACTCATGAGGATCGTGGTGCTCAAAACGTTTTTGAAGATCGGCTTCCGGATCGCATAGGATGGCACACTCGAACTTGAGAGTAACGAGTTTTCCGAGTCGCGTAAACATTCTTTACTTCATCGGTTTCAGTTTCTGCAGGAGGGTCACCTAGCGGTGCATCAAGCACATACTGCAGATTTCCGCCAGCGAGGAAAATCCTCACATGACGGAACCAGTCGGTGAAGTTGCTACCGTTGCTCTTAAGCTTTTATTTCTCTAGGAACTGGTTAAAATTGATTGGGGACGCCATAATCTACAACATATATCTGCAATAGTTTAAACTAAGTTTATGACAAATTGAGTTCAAATTTTAATTCAACAAAATTAAAAAAGGTGAACTCCCACTCAAAACAATATCGCTCGCATTGTCTTAGTGATCACATGAACCAAATCCACTACATCAAGCCCGATCATCACGAGACGAGATGTAACTTCAATGGCGAACACTCAAAGTGTTCATCATATCAATCATATGATTCATGCTCTACCTTTCGGTATCACGTGTTCCGAGACCATGTCTGTACATGCTAGTCTCGTCAAGGCAACCTTGGTATCCGCGTGTGCAAAACTGGCTTGCACCCGTTGTATACACTTGTTGAATCTATCATACCCGATCATCACGAGATGTTTCGAAACGACAAGTATTAGTAACGGTGCTACTAAGGATGAACACTTTATTATCTTGATATTTTAGTGAGAGGGATCATCTTATAATGCTACCGTCGCGATCTAAGCAAAATAAGATGCATAAAAAGGATTAACATCACATGCAATTCATATGTGATATGATATGGCCCCTTTGTCTTTGCGCCTTTGATCTTCATCTCCAAAGCACGGACATGATCTCCATCATCAACGGGCATGATCTCCATCATCGTCGGTGTAGCGTCAAGGTCAATGGCGCCGTCTTCATGATTGTTCTCCCATGTAGCAACTATTACAACTTCTTTGAAATACTACTCAACATGAAATTTAAAGACAACCATAAGGCTCCTGCCGGTTGCCACAATACAATAATGATCATCTCATACATATTCATCATCACATTATGGCCATATCACATCACCAAACCCCGCAAAAACAAGTTAGACGTCTCTAATTTGGTTTGCATATTTTACGTGGTTTAGGGTTTTCGAGTAAGATCTAATCTACCTACGAACATGAACCACAACGGTGATACTAGTGTTGTCAATAGAAGAGTAAATTGAATCTTCACTATAGTAGGAGAGACGGACACCCGCAAAGCCACTTATGCAATACAAGTTGCATGTCGAGCGTGGAGCAAATCTCATGAACGCGGTCATGTAAAGTTAGTCCGAGCCGCTTGATCCCACTATGCCACAAAGATGCAAAGTACTCAAACTAAAGACAACAAAGCATCAACGCCCACAAAACAATTGTGTTCTACTCGTGCAACCATCTATGCATAGACACGGCTCTGATACCACTGTAGGGATTCGTAGCATAGAAAACAAAAAATTTCCTACCGCGAGAACGCAATCCAAGCCAAGATGCAATCTAGAAGACGGTAGCAACGAGGGGATGAATGAGACTAACCCTTGAATATTTCCAAAGCCTACGAGAGGAGGCTCTCGTTGTTGCATAAGATGATCACTTGCCGCTTTCAAAAGCGCGTAGAAGATCTTGACAGTGCCACAATCGGGCAGCACCTCCGTACTCGGTCACACGTTCGGTGTTGATGAAGACGACGTCCTTCTCCCCGTTCTAGCGGGCAGCGGAAGTAGTAGCTCCTCCTTGAATCCCGGCAGCACGACGGCGTGGTGGCGGTGTTGATGGAGACCTCCGGCGGAGCTTCGCTAAGCGTTTGCGGGAGAGGTGTAGGAGGAGGGGCGGCTAGGGTTTGGGGAGAGGGGGTGGCCGGCCACTATGGGGTGCGGCCACCCTCCCCTTGTCCCTCATTATATAGGTGGAACCCCCAAGTGTTGGACTACAAGTCTTCGAATAAGACCCAAACCCAAAACCTTCCATGTGTAGGGAAACCTACCCAAGGTGGGATTCCCACTTGAGGTGGGACTCCCACCTTTCCATGAGGGGGGATGGCCGGCCCCCTTTGGTGGACTCCACCTGGGACTCCACCCCCTAGGCTTGGCCGGCCAAGCTTGGTGGAGTCCCTCCGGGACTCCACCTTCTATAGTGATTTCTTCCGGACTTTTCTAGAACCTTCTAGAATCTTCCATAAATGCACCGGATCATTTTCAAACTTATAAAATGACTTCCTATATATGAATCTTATTCTCCGGACCATTCCGGAACTCCTCGTGATGTCCTGGATCCCATCCGAGACTCCGAACAAAACTTCGAACTCCATTCCATATTCAATATCTACTAATACGACATCAAACCTTAAGTGTGTCACCCTACGGTTCGCGAACTATGTAGACATGGTTGAGACCTCTCTCCGACCAATAGCGGGATCTGGAGATCCATAATGGCTCCCACATATTCAACGATGACT
Source organism: Lolium rigidum (assembly GCF_022539505.1). Lineage (NCBI taxonomy): Eukaryota > Viridiplantae > Streptophyta > Magnoliopsida > Poales > Poaceae > Lolium > Lolium rigidum. Next base: position 76,921,393 of record NC_061509.1, on the reverse strand, counting down.
TAGTGATCGAATGAACCATTCACATACGGTACTGATTCCCTTTGTCACGCGATATTTTACTTGTCCGAGGTTTCATCATCGGTATCTCTATACCTTGTTCAACCTCGTCTCCTGACAAGTTCTCTTTACTCGTACCGTGGTATGTGGTCTCTTATGAACCATTCATATGCTTGCAAGCTAATATAGACGACATTCCACCGAGAGGGCCCAGAGTATATCTATCCGTCATTGGGATGGACAAATCCCACTGTTGATCCATATGCCTCAACTCATACTTTCCGGATACTTAATCCCACCTTTATAACCACCCATTTACGCAGTGGCGTTTGATGTAATCAAAGTACCTTTCCGGTATAAGTGATTTACATGATCTCATGGTCGAAAGTACTAGGTAACTATGTATCGAAAGCTTATAGCAAATAACTTAATGACGCGATCTTATGCTACGCTTAATTGGGTGTGTCCATTACATCATTCATATAATGACATAACCTTGTTATTAATAACATCCAATGTTCATGATCATGAAACTATGATCATCTATTAATCAACAAGCTAGTTATACAAGAGGCTTACTAGGGACTCATTGTTGTTTACATAACACACATGTATCAATGTTTCGGTTAATACAATTATAGCATGGTATATAAACATTTATCATAAACACAAAGATATATAATAACCACTTTTATTATTGCCTCTTGGGCATATCTCCAACATGAAGCCCCACTAGAAGTCCCAGTAGTCAGGTTTTTAAGCATGGCACTCATTTGTGCCATTTGGCTTTGGACTTCATCCTCCTTCTTTTTTTTCTCAGCCTCATATGCTAAGAATCTGGATTTCATCTCCTTAACCGAAAGGTTAGAATCTTCATCCAGACCCTCGAATAGTTTATCCATATCACTCTTAAGGTTGTAAAGCACTTAAAAAGAGTCCAGGCTCTGATACCAATTGAAAGTTCAGATATGGTAAACCTAGAGGGGGGTGAATAGGTTTCACAAATTTTAATTCTTTCTTTGCAATATTAGGCTTTGCGGAATATAAAGGTTAGCCTAATGCAAACTAGGTGAGGCACCCTATATGATGATACAAGTAACTCAAGCACGAAGGCTCTCTCAGGCAGTTATATCACAAGTAAAGAGTTTGGTTAGGGATAACTGATAGCACGCGGAGACGAGGGTTTATTCCCGTGATCCCTTCCTTTGCAAGAAGGTATGTCAAGTTTTGAGGGGTGGAGGTCCCACGAAGGATTCCCCAACGCTACAAAGGCTCACCCTATTCTCCGGAGCCTATCCCACGAAGGAATAGCTCACTCACTTGTAATAGACTTTGAGGCAGCCTCCAAACCTTCACAATATTGTCAGGAGCAAATCCACAGCCCGGATGCTTCCGGACCTCTTTTGCCCACCTAGGATTTCCAAGGAACCCTAGAGAGCAAGTATCTTGATGAATACAAGGGGGGACAAGATTTGGCTCGGTGGAACTATAGATCAAGACCTCCTCTATCTTTTCCCCGGAGGGATTCGAGTTTGGGTGGAGGAGGAGGGAGATCTGAGGCTTTTGGTGTTTCTATCAATGGAGTACGAGAGAAAAAGCTCAAGAACAGTTTTAATGAAGTGCCTCAGTGTTCTGAGGTAGGTGAAGGGGTATTTATATGGTCACTTGAAATCCAGCTGTTGCAACTTGTCCAGCTCAGCAAACCGTCAAGGAGGCCGGTCAACTGGGCCTAGCGCCGGGCCGTTCGCTGCAGGGGGCAGTCAGACCGGGTCACAGACCGGATCATCCGGTCCAAACCGGACCTGGCGCCGGACCGTGACTGGGGTGGATTGGAGACATACAGAACATGGCCCTGGTTGTCACCGGAGCAGGAGCCGGTCCGCACCGAGGCAGCCGGTCCACAGGCGGTCCGACCGGGCGTGAGGCCGGACCTGGTCGGTCCAAACCGGGCCACATGCTGGGCCAGCACCGGGCAAAGGAGAAAGCCCCCGTGGATGGTGCCCGGTTGGCACCAGTCCAGAGGTTGGTCGGCGCCGGGCCATCTGGTCCCACGACCGGTCCAGCTGGACCTCAGGCCGGCCTGAGGCTGCACAACCCCTCTTCATTTTTGTCGAAGTGGGGGGTCACCCTTTACCTTCTTGTTCTATTGATACACCTTTGTGCCTATTTGGCTAATACCTGGGAATAATCTCATAGACATGTATTAGACCAATTACTCTAGTATTGGTGTCATTGTTACTAAAATAATGGATAAGGGTAAAATACCCTTAGAAAAAAAAATCGGTTATCATATTTATCCATCGTTAGTAATTAATCCCTAAAATGGTATTTATCATAATTATTTAAATAGAATCAACATAATAAAAATGTTGAAACCATTATAAACTTATAATAAAATATTATTTCATAACTTCAATTTTAACCAGCAAGTTTTTTCTTTAAAATGAAAGGAAATAAAGTGAAACGCTAATTAACTCATGTATGAACTCTAACTCTATTTTATGTTAATCTCTAAATTTCTTTCACTTAACAACATAACTCTAAAACCCTAGGAACTTATGTAAGATGATAATCCTAGCTTAACCACAACTAATAGATCCTACTAATAAAATAAATACATGCACATGTTCTACTAAAATGATACACGCTCAAATGTAAATGAAGTTGTTATTTCATGTCTTCATGTTGAATAAACCATGTGATCTCGTAGTACCAAATATACGTGAACCCTAACTTGATAGTTTCATGTTATCAGCATTAATCATCAATAATAGGTACCATCCCACTTTGATCAACTAAAGTAGCAACCATGTGTAGTGATTAACCTTAAGTGCTAATACTTACCCAAACCATTCTAGTACTAGATAATTATGAATTCATGTTGTTTAAGATTCACTATATATTTACTCAAGGAACTCAATTAAAAATCATAGTAAAACCCTGGAAGCACATAGCCTCTATTTGAAATACTTTTTTCCATTACTAAACATGTTCTTCAAAAGTTATTCTTTTGAAGTAAATAACAAGTAATCATTAACCCTGCCTCATAGGACTTAAAACTAACAAATGCTCTTTACATGTTAACAATATGTCAATTACTATCCATTGTGTGTTAATACCATTGTCATACTTTATTACACCACTCATAATTGAGGCCAAGTTAATCAAACCCTAATAAGAACCTTGTTTGTGAAACCACTCTAAATGTACAACACACCCTAAAGAAATCATCACAGCTCGCTAAACCTAAATCACCTGGGTTAGGTTACGCTTAGAGCGATTGCATCTCATACTTATGCATTATAGCATATTTGCCAATCCTTTAAACATTGTCCTTACCGGACGATGATGCTATTTAAGAATTTGGAGTTACCCCGTATCGAAGCTTTTGCTTGCATAATCTTGCAATTAAGAAAGATAAGTTCATCACTTGCTCATGCTATTTGATTATTTTTATCAAATTACTTGCAAAGTAGTATTCGTATCATTCCTGCATTTAAAAGCAAAGTATTACTTTTACAATTATGAATATGACTATGTAGTGGGCGATGGAACCATGGTAGGAGTGTGGTAGAGGTTCCATTGCAACTGGATTTTTATTTTCAAAGGATAAAAAACAAATGTTGTCTGGTGGTTCTTGCGCCATAATAACCGTGTTAACCAGCCATAAGATCTTGAGTGGGACAGAGAAGTTAGATGTACCTTTCCCTCTTACACATCAACGGATCGTTAATGAGGGTTGCCTGGATCGTGATTTGTTTGTGACTTTTCTTTCATGCAACATCATGACATGTGCATCATATCATCCACGAGATTTTATCAAGTAAAAGTTATTTTAAATAAAAACTATTTCGGTTTCCCTCTCATATGGTTTTTATATTAAACCATCCCTTTATATTTTCTTTTCCACAAACCCTAACTCCAAAAACCATCGAGCAATATAAAATATTTCAAATGTTTTCTTTTAAATAAAATTTTAATTTTGTGTTTTGGATTCAAATTCAAAACCGTTTTCAAACAAAGGTAAAAGGTTTTTCAAAATAAAAAGAAGAGGAAAACCCTAACCCCTCTACCTGGGCTGCTCTCTCTCCCCGGCCCAGTCCTTCCTCTCCCTGGTCTTCTCTTCCTTTCCCCCCAGACAGCCGAACCCTCCTTTCTTCAGCCCACCTCCACCAGCCCAGCTCGGCCCATCCTCTCCATCGAATCGGTACGACCTCCCCTTGTCGTCTTTCTCCTTCCTCACGTAGGAGGCGTGAGCGTTGTGGCTGTCACCATCTCCACCCAACCACCGCACCACACCCTCTCCTTCCCTTTTATTCCCGCATCTGAGGCTGGCCTCTGGAAAACCCTAGGCCCCTCTCCTTACCATCCACCGCTGTCGGCCAACTCTCTTTCCCTTTTCCCTCTCTCTACCGACCGAGCACCACCGGAGATCCCCCACAGTAACCACATGGCGTCAATGCTACCGACCTTCCCGCATCGTTCCGGGGGCACCGACGGCTGCACCTTGAACTTATTGTTCTTCTGTTAACCCTAATCGAGCAGGGGCGCTCAGTATCGTTGTCAAGCCACCGTTCTTCTCCGACCCCGGTGATGGCTGTGAAATATGCCATATTTTCTCGCATTCAGACCCATAGCTAAGTCAAGAAATTGACTAAGTTTACCTCTCAACTTACCACTAATGCCTAATCAATGCAAACATGTGCAATCGCTTCTATTTTTTATGTTGTGCGGGATATCATGTCATAATGGCAACTGGACCTGTAATTACTGACGAAAATAATGTCAGGAGCATGGCAAAGTTGACTACGCTCGGAAAGGCGCTTCCAGGATCTTTAATGGGCATCGGTACGGAAAAGCCACGCCAGTACCGTCCGCCTGTACCACTTGCGGTTGCGTTCCCCAGGTCAAACACTATAAAAGTCTTGAAGGGACTGACGCTGAAAAGAGAGCAATTCGTCGCCAAACAGAGCCGCCATCCACCAGATCCATCTGCACGACTGCACCACACCGAAGGAGACCCATCACCATAGTTCATCCATTCCATCTCCCATCACCTCCATAGCCATAGCTATCACCATTGTAATAGAGATCTCCTTGAGAATTGGCGACCATTTTAATAATATTGTGATTTCAATCTAAGTATTTTGCACAGTGACTTCTATCTTTGTATTTGATCTTGATATTATGTGTGAGTAGTCCTTACGGGCTGCGGGTTGGGGTGAATCCTCGCAGCGTTCATGTGCATCTAATCTTATGTTATGTGTAAGGATTGAATAGGAGTTTTGCGATCTTGTATCCTTGTCTCTTTGCCTCATCTTGATGATCTGCAAGTACCCATATCATTCGAGTCGATTAAGGGAAGAGGTGGGATGAGTGGAGAATGGCGTGCTACTGCAAAACCTCAGTGACAGAAAGGGGAAAGTAACGATACATCTTTAGTGATTCATTCAGGATCATAGCACAATCATCTAGCTTAAGGCTTTGGTATGTACTTACTTAAAAATTGTTATTGCTTGCGGCTGTGAAGACAATGGTTGGACCATTAGGCTCTTGTCACCTCTGGCTTTAGGGGCAAGAGTATTTACGGATGGGCTGCTCATGAATCTCTTATCTCTATTTTATTTGTTACACATATGATCTTAATTTATATACATATGCATAGCTGCAGGTGAAACCTTAACCCTAGCCTATTTCCATCATTGAACACAACCCCCTTAAAAGTAAACTAGATAGGCCCGGTAAACCGAAGATAAAGTAAACTAGCAAGCCATGTAGATGTTTCCTTCACACCATTTAGCAGTGCTTCCCAAGGTTTGATTAAACCTAGGTCTTCTAGGGAAAAAGCTCATCATACTACAATCTGTAATCCGGATCGAAGGTATCAACCCCTTTTCTAGCACCGTTGCCGGGGAAGCAATTTCGCTATTCCGGTAAGGTTACTAGAGACCTTGTTAGTTATCTTATTTTTAGTTTTATGTTTTTATTTACTATTATTAGTTTACTGTTTTATTCTTTACAACCCAAAACAATTAGTTACTTGTTGTTTTTCAATCATAGAAGAAAATACCAAAAAGAGAATCACTATGGCAGAAAAGAAGATTAATTGGGGAATATGCTATCCCAAATGATAATTTTATTCGTGCACCCATAACTCTGCTCGTTGTTGAAGCGGAGGACTATGAAATTAAGCCTAACCTTTTTAGTTTGGTTCATCATAACCAATTTGGAGGCTCATCCGCTGAGTATTCAGGTATGCACTTAAACACATTCACTGAAATATGTGATATGATGCGCATTAGATATGTTGATCCAAATTCTATTAAATTACGCTTGTTTCCTTTTTCATTAAGAGGAAAAGAAAGGACTGGTTGCTAGCTTTGCCTAAGGGCAGTATAACTTCATGGGATTAATGCACTAATATATTTATGACTAAGTTTTTCCCACCAGCAAAGACTATGCAAGTGCATTCTAATATTACAGGTTTTAGACAAGAAGACCGCGAGCCACTAGCGCTTGCATGGGAAAGGATGAAGGAAGCCACCATGAACTTTCCAAGTCATGGAATGGAGCATTGGTTAATTTTAAATTTATTTTATAATGCCCTTAACCCAATGTCAAAGTATATGCTTGATACTGCAGCAGGAGGAACATTCATGAGCAAGCCAGTTGAACTGGCAAGGAGGCTTCTATATGATATGAAAAGCAACCATGCCCAATGGCACGTAGACATATCCTCCTCAAGAAAGGTGAATGAAATCACCGAAGGTAACAATGGAGAACTTACTTCGAAGGTAGATGAGCTTTTGCATATTCTCAAGGGTAAGGAAACTAACCAAGTTAATGTCATCACCAATACTAAAGTTGAGGAAATAGACTTCATAGCAAGAGATCCTTATAACCATGCATGCATGGAAGAGTCAAAACTATGGCTCTAATTTTTGTAGACAATATAAGAATAATGCATGAGTTCCTAATAATAACTTCACCAATGGCAATGGAGCAAGCAATGGTAATACTTCAATTGAAAGTATTTTCAAGAATTTTATGCATGCTCAAGCTGAACAAAATAGTACCCTTACAAATCTCACTAAAAATCATAGCACTATGCTAGGGAATTTATCTAACCAAACCTCTCTTAAGAATGATGTTCAAGTTCTACAGGAAAGGACGAAGACCGTTGAGACACAACTGGGGAAGATAGCTGAAAGCCAAACTATTATACTTGCAAGATTTGCAGGTAAACTAGAACCAAACCCCGTTGAAGACCTCAAGATGATGAGGATTGAAAGAAGTGGAGAAGCACTTCAAGAACTGGACTATAGCAATGCTCCAACACCTGAATACTCCGTAGAAGACCTCATAAAGACGGTCACGGTAAGACACCCCGGAGTCGATGACGGTAATGGTGAAAGGTACCATCAATTTATTCATGAGGTAGCATGCAAAGTCCGTGATTTAGAAAAACAATACAAGAAGCTAGCTGAAAAAACTTCCAGCTAATCTTGATGATATATTTGAGCCCACATTAAAATTCATTTTGGAACAAACGAGGTGTCTGCACTTTGTGATCTTGGTGCAAGCGTCTCCACAATTCCAAAGACTTATTTGATAAGTTAGGAATGGGGCCATTTAGAAAAACTGAGCTAAGAGTGCACTTAGCTGATTCAGCATATAGACAAGTTGTAGGCATAAAACATAATATTGTAGTATAGATTAAAGGATGCCCTGCTCTTATTGATGTTATTATTGTGGACAAGCCTGAAGATCCTATAGCTCCTATAATCTTAGGAAGGATCTTAGAACTATTAAAGCTCTGATCAATTTGCATGAAGGGAATGTGAGAATTGGACTACCATCCAAAGATCCTTTTGTAGTACACTTCCCTAGAAAGAAGAAGGCCAAAAATGATGATGATGTTATCATTACTTTGAAAGCTAATTATTTTGGAGTGGGTCTTCCACTTCCAACTCTTAAGTGATCACCATCTTGGTCAAGATAATTAACCTTAACTAGAAGCGCTTCATGGGAGGCAACCCATGTTCAATAAGTTTTCTATCTAGTTCTTGTTTAGTTTAATGTTTAGTTCTATTTGTTTGTTTCGTTTGTTTTTGTTTTAGTAAAGAGTGTTCATGAGATCCTTTGGAAAATAGGAGAAGAAGATAAACAACAATGCCTTTTTGATTTTATATACTAACGGTTGCGCATTCTTGATACATACACTGCTATTTTTCCTTAGCCATTTTCGAGGTAATATTGATGCATAAGGGCACGTGAAGTTTGCATAGATAATTTTGATGTTCGCAGGTTACTGTAACTTTGGCAACCATCGGTACGGTCATACCAGACCATACCACGCGATCGTACCGCATCCACGACCATGGAAAAGAAAAGTTGAAGATTTCTTCGAAACCATCTGTAACTTTGGCGACCATCGGTACGGGCAGACCAGACCGTACCGTGCGCCCGTACCGCATCGACGACGGAAACATCAATTTCTCGAAAATATAATGTAAGTTGAATGACCATCGGTATGGGGGGATATGGTCGTACCACCTGGCTGTACCACATCGACCGCCTCAGTTCTAAGGCAGTTGCACCTACTACGGGCGGGATGCGCCTGTACCATGCGCCCGTACCACATTTCGGATGACTTAAGCACGCAGGGAAGAGGTAAGCAACCCAAATTTTCATATTCTCTCTCTCTCTCTCTTCCTCCTCCAAACTCAAAACCTACTCCATTGGATCTCCAATTTCATTCGTTTTGGATTCGATTCCTTGCACTCCATCGAAGTATGGTACGTTTCTCCTCCGATCCCCACCTTTTTATCCGTGAATACATGCTCTACCTTTTGTCATTCTCAATCTAGACTTAGGTCATATTATGAACTTCATCACCTTAATGAGCATGCTAGATCACAATTTTAGAGGAGATTCTTTTATAAGATGTGTAGAGTATGATCATATGTCTATTTCTATCGGATCAGATTTTATTTTTTTATTTTTTTTGTTAAGATGTGCTTAAGGTACTAAACCGCTAATTAATTTTAGATGAACACAAGGAGCCGCTCCCGCGCTGTGGCTACACAAGCTGCACTACCGGTTGAAGACACACCCGCTTCGCTCGATATCGAGTTTGAAGACCGCCGTCATCTCAACCGTTTCAAGAACCGCGAGATCAAGTCGACAAAATGGGCATGCCCCATATTTTGAACCAACTAGGCCTACGCAATGATTTCAATAATCTTTGCAACAATGTTGGTTTTCTTGACTTTTGTTTTCAGGAGGCCGCCACTTATTGCCGCTTGACACTCGAGTTCCTCGGCACCCCGAAGCACACGGTGAACCACTACTACAACTCTGAGGAGAATCAACCCGAAGTCGGCCGGATATCCTTCTGTTTGATGAACCGTGAGTGATTTAACTTTAGATGAGTGGTGCAACCACTTTGGATTCGAGAACAGTGCCACCGCCAACCGCTATGCATGCTTTACTTTGAACCCCTCACCTAGCATGTATTTTTCTAGGATGAGAATACCTAGCACACTCCCTCAGGGAAATTCTATTGAGTACCCTGCTATTCGCTATTTGTACTATGTTATCGCTAACACCTTGCAGGCACAAGGTGATTTCACAAGACTCAATGAAGAGGACATGATGATCCTCACAAAGGCTGTGTTCCCAGAAAGCAACCTCAGCCCAAACTTGAGTGCTATTCTTGTTCTCTACTTGAACCACAAAGCACTTGAAGCTCGTGGCCCCATATGCGGAGGTGGAGTCATCACCGTCTTGGCAAGACGTCTTAATATCAATGTAAGTAATTTACGTGCATTGAAAGGCCCTCGCCGTCTTGGTTTTACTACTTTGAATGCATGTGGTATGGTTAGAAAAATAGAAGGTAGATATTACTTTAATATACAGGGAGCTGATCACTTGATCGCTTCTTCTCTGCCTAATGGTCTATTCTCTCTTGAGTAAAGATGTTTGCATTATGATGCACAGGTTGAGGCAAATCTACCCTCACAACAAGATGAACCTGAAGAAGAAGAAGAAGAAGAAGAAGAAGAAGAAGAAGAAGAAGAAGAACAACCTGAAGAAGAACCTGAAGAAGAAGAAGAAGAAGAAGAAGAAGAAGAAGAAGAAGAAGAAGAAGAAGAAGAAGAAGAAGAAGAAGAAGAAGAAGAAGAAGAAGAAGAAGAAGAAGAAGAAGAAGAAGAAGAAGAAGAAGAAGAAGAAGAAGAAGAAGAAGAAGAAGAAGAAGAATTACCTCCCAGTTCACTCATTGGAGCTGCCAATGGAACGATGGGAATTATCCTCCACCACAATGAGCTCACCAAGAGGGCTTGCAAAAGCATAAGCTTGGGGATGTGTTCCTCAAGAATTTTTATTTGTGATTGAATAAATTTGTACTCCAGCTCTTTGAAAGAGCTTTGAAACACTCTTGTTGGTTTATTCCAACACTTTTCTTTTATTCTCTTTTTGTTTTAGTTCATTTTCCTTTTTCATTTGTTTTGTTTTAGTTCCTTACTTTGTTGCCATTGTCGTTTCTTTTTGCCTCTCGATCCGAATTCACGAAAATACAAAAATTATTTTTTCCTTTTATCCTTGTTCTTGAAAGAGCTAAATTTTCTGATGCCTCTTTGCTTGCTAATATTTATGAGAGAGATCTACCAAGAGTTTTGAAGGAACACATCATAAGGAAGAGAATATGAAGCCACCTACAAGAGGTATGTCTTATGTATTCCACTTTTGAAGTTTGAATTGTTTATGCTAGTCAGTAGACTTGTTAAGGTATTGTACCAGTGGGAGAAATTTGAAACAATTGGAGTAGAGCTTTATTTGTATGCTTAGTTAATTTTGAAAGTTCTTACTCTAGTTCATTTAGTTAACCAAGTATTGTCTTGGTAATAATATTGCCAAACAAGTACAACAAGAAGAAGTCTTAAACTTATGACTTGTATGATGACCAATTGTCTTAAGGGTTTAACTTTGAAGATACTTAACTCCATAGATGTTGTGATAGACTTGATATCACTCTTGATAGGAGTTGTTTGATGGAATTGAAGTCTAGTGGTAGCTGAGACGCATGCCAAGATGTAAGGTTGTATATAAATATGAGATATTGATGTACACGTGTCAACATATGCATTAGTGTCTGATATTGCTTTACGCGTGTCAACACGACCGTTGCGCACACTCTTGGGATACTAGCACCACTGGCCCCATGATTGTCACAATCCTACAAGGTCATTCATGACTTTTACCTAGAAACTGTCAAAGGAATCCGAAAGATATCACTTCTCAAGTCTTAGCATGGACTCGCTACTATTAGATGACTATATTGTTGAAAAGCAATGAATGGATAGTAAGTGTTTTGATAGCGTTGATCGATTGATGTGGGCGTAATTAAGATACTTCATTGCTTATACCTCTTTATACATGAATGCGCATACTTAATTTGATGATAATAAACTTCCAGTGTTCCATGACAAACTGAGAGTTAACTACTTAAGCTAAAGTAATTGTTTCCACAACTAGCTATTCATACTTATAATCTTTATTGTGATTGCCTCGAGTTACCAATGCTTGTATTATATTCTTGGCACTCATCTAACTATGCTAAGCTTTCAAATAGAAGAAGTGCTGGACTCATAAGGCTACCACTTGCAAGTGACATTGTTTCTCGTTGTTTTGGTTTAAACGCCAAGTTCCTTATGGTTCTTTGTTTTCTTGCTCGAGGACGATCAAGTTTAAGCTTCGGGAAGTTGATGGCTATGAAATACGCCATATTTTCTCGTGTTTAAACCCTTAGCCAAGTCAATAAATTGACTAAGTTTACCTCTTAACTTGCCACTAATGCCTAATCAATGCAAAGATGTGCAATCTCTTTTATTTTTGGATGTTGTGCAGGAAATCACGTCATAATGGCGAATGGACCTGCAATTACTGAAGAAAATCATGTCAGGAGCATGGAAAAGTTGACTACACTCGAAAAGGCGGTTCCTGTGGCTTTAACGGGCATCGGTACAGGCAAGCTCCACCCGTACCGTCCGCCCGTACCACCTGCGACTGTGTTCGTGAGGTCAAACACTATAAAAGTCGTGAACGGACCGACGCTAAAAAGAGAGCCATTCATCGCCAAACAGAGCCACCATCCACCAGATCTATCTGAACCACACCGAAGGAGATCCATCACCATAGTTCATCCATTCCATCTTCCATCTCCTCCGTAGCCATTGCCATCACCATCATAGTAGAGATCTCCTTGAGAATTGGCGACTGATACGTCTCAAACGTATCTATAATTTCTTATGTTCCATGCTAGTTTTATGACAATACTCACATGTTTTATATACACTTTACATCATTTTGATGCATTTTCCGGCACTAACCTATTAACAAGATGCCGAAGCGCTAGTTCATGTTTTCTGCTGTTTTTGGTTTCAGAAATCTTACATAGGAAATATTCTCGGAATTGGACGAAACAAAAGCCCACAGTCTTATTTTCCACGGAGCTTTCCAGAACACCGAAGGAGATACGGAGAGGGGCCAAGGTGGTCCCACACCACAAGGCGGCGCAGCCTGGAGGGGGGGCTCGCCGGCCTGTGGGGTGGGCCCCTCGGCCGCCTCCCGACTCTGCCCCTTCGCCTATTTATTCACTCTGTCGCGAAAACCCTAGTACCGAGAGCCACGATACGAGAAAACATACTGTGATGCCGTCGCCGCCAATCCCATCTCGGGGATTCGGAGCTCGCCTCCGGCACCCCGCCGCAGAGGGGAATCATCACCGGAGGACTCTACATCATCATGCCCGCCTCCGGACCGATGCGTGAGTAGTTCATCCTTGGACTATGGGTCCATAGCAAGTAGCTAGATGGTTGTCTTCTCCTCTTGTGCTATCATGTTTAGATCTTGTGAGCTGCCTAACATGATCAAGATCGTCTATTTGTAATGCTACATGTTGTGTTTGTTGGGATCCGATGAATATGGAATACTATGTCAAGTTGATTATTGATCTATCATATATGTGTTGTTTATGATCTTGCATGCTCTCCGTTGCTAGTAGAGGCTCTGGCCAAGTTGATACTTGTGACTCCAAGAGGGAGTATTTATGCTCGATAGTGGGTTCATGCCTCCATTGAATCTGGGACTGTGACAGAAAGTTCTAAGGTTATGGATGTGATGTTGCCACTAGGGATAAAACATCGATGCTTTGTCTAAGGATATTTGTGTTGATTACATTACGCACCATACTTAATGCAATTGTCTGTTGTTTGCAACTTAATACTGGAAGGGGTGCGGATGCTAACCCGAAGGTGGACTTTTTAGGCATAGATGCATGCTGGATAGTGGTCTATGTACTTTGTCGTAATGCCCTAAGTAAATCTCATAGTAGTCTTCATGATATGTATGTGCATTGTTATGCCCTCTCTATTTGTCAATTGCACAACTGTAATTTGTTCACCCAACATGCTATTTATCTTATTGGAGAGACACCACTAGTGAACTGTGGACCCCGGTCTTATTCTTTACATCTGAAATACAATCAACTGAAATCTCTGTTCTCTGTTGTTCTTCACAAGCAAACATCATTCTCCACACCATACGTTTAATCCTTTGTTTACAGAAAGCCGGTGAGATTGAAAACCTCACTGTTAAGTTGGGGCAAAGTATTTTGGTTGTGTTGTGCAGGTTCCACGTTGGCGCCGGAATCCCTGGTGTTGCGCCGCACTACACTCCTTCACCAACAACCTTCACGTGGCCTTCATCTCCTACTGGTTCGATAAACCTTGGTTTCGTACTGAGGGAAACTTGCTGCTATACGCATCACACCTTCCTCTTGGGGTTCCCAACGGACGTGTGCTTCACGCGTTATCAAGCTAATTTCTGACGCCGTTGCCGGGGAGATCAAGAAACGCTGCAAGGGGAGTCTCTCACATCCAATCTCTTTACTTTGTTTATTGTCTTGCTTTACTTTATTTTATTTTCTGTTTTGTTTGCTTTATCTATATCAAAAACACAAAAAAATTAGTTACTAGTTTTACTTTATTTAATTCTGTATTGCCTAGTTTATTTTATTACTGTTAAAATGAATACTCCTGAGAACACTAAGTTGTGTGATTTCACTAGCACCAATAATAATGATTTTATATGCACTCCTATTGCTCCACTGGCTACTACAGCTGAATTTTATGAAATTAAACCTGCTTTACTAAATCTTGTTATGAGAGAGCAATTTTCTGGTGTTAGTTCTGATGATGTTGCTGCCCATCTTAATAATTTTGTTGAACTTTGTGAAATGCAAAAGTATAAGGATGTAAATGGAGACATTATAAAACTGAAATTGTTTCCTTTCTCCTTAAGAGGAAGAGCTAAAGATTGGTTGCTATCTTTGCCTAAGAATAGTATTGATTCATGGACTAAATGTAAAGATGCTTTCATTGGTAGATATTATCCTCCTGCTAAAAACATATCTTTGAGAAGTAGCATAATGAATTTTAAGCAATTGGATAATGAACATGTTGCTCAAGCATGGGAAAGAATGAAATCTTTGGTAAAGAATTGCCCTACCCATGGACTGACTACTTGGATGATCATCCAAACCTTCTATGCAGGATTGAATTTTTCTTCACGGAACCTATTGGATTCAGCTGCTGGAGGTACTTTTATGTCCATTACTTTGGGGCGGAAACGAAGCTTCTTGATAATATGATGATCAACTACTCTGAATGGCACACTGAAAGGACTCCACAAGGTAAGAAGGTAAATTCTGTTGAAGAAACCTCTTCCTTGAGTGATAAGATCGATGTGATTATGTCTATGCTTGTTAATGGTAGATCTAATGTTGATCCTAATAATGTTCCTTTAGCTTCATTGGTTGCTCAAGAAGAGCATGTTGATGTGAACTTCATTAAAAATAATAATTTCAACAACAATGCTTATAGGAATAATTCTGGTAACAAATATAGGTCATATCCTTTTAATAACGGTAATTCTTATGGTAATTCTTACAACAATAGTAGGAGTGTACCCTCTGGTCTTGAAGTCATGCTTAAATAATTCATTAGTACACAAACTGCTTTTACCAAATCTGTTGAGGAAAAGCTTGGTAAAATTGATATTCTTGCTTCTAAGGTTGATAGTCTTGCTGCTGATGTTGATCTTTTAAAACTGAAAGTTATGCCTAATGAAGATAAAGATATTAAGTCATTGGCTACAGCAAACGCTATTCAAGTTCGAATGAATGACAATATTAGATTGATGGCTGAATTGCATGCTAGGTGGGAAAGAGAAGAAAAACTAGCTAAAGAGAATAATGTAGCTAAAGTTTGGACTATTACCACCACTAGTAATGATGATACTTCACATGTTGCTAAACCTCCTACTATCAATGGTAAAGTAATTGGTGTTGGTAATGTTTCTACTCTTAGTGCAAAGCGTGCAAAATTGCCTGAAACTGCTGAAACTGCTTGTGATAAAAGTGCTGAAATTTTTCAGAATATTGGGGACATCGATCCCACTGCTTTAGATCATAATGGTTTAGATTTTGATGATTGTCATATCTCTGAAGTTATTAAGTTCTTGCAAAAACTTGCTAGAAGTCCTAATGCTAGTGCTATAAATTTGGCCTTTACAAAACATATTACAAATGCTCTCATTAAAGCTAGAGAAGAGAAATTAAAACTTGAAACTTCTATTCCTAAGAAGTTTGAAGATGGTTGGGAGCCCATCATTAAGATGAGGGTCAATGATTTTGATTGTAATGCTTTATGTGATCTTGGTGCAAGTATTTCTGTTATGCCTAAGAAACTCTACAATATGCTTGACTTGCCACCATTGAAAAATTGCTATTTGGATGTTAATCTAGCTGATAATTCTACAAAGAAACCTTTGGGGAGGATTAATAATGTTCACATTACGGTTAACAATAACCTTGTCCCCGTTGATTTTGTTGTCTTGGATATTGAATGCAATGCATCTTGTCCCATTATTTTGGGAAGACCCTTTCTTCGAACTGTTGGTGCTATTATTGATATGAAGGAAGGAAATATTAAATATCAATTCCCTCTCAAGAAAGGTATGGAACACTTCCCTAGAAAGAGAATGAGGTTACCTTTTGATTCTATTATTAGAACAAATTATGACGTTGATGCTTCATCTCTTGATAATACTTGAGTTACACTTTCTGCGCCTAGCCGAAAGGCGTTAAAGAAAAGCGCTTATGGGAGACAACCCATTATTTTATTTCTGCAATTTTTGTTTTATATTTGTGTCTTGGAAGTTGTTACTACTGTAGCAACCTCTTCTTATCTTTACTTTATTGCATTGTTGTGCCAAGTAAAGTCTTTGATAGTAAGGTTGATACTAGATTTGGATTTTTGCGTAGAAACAGATTTCTTGCTGTCACGAATTTGAGTAGAACTCTCTGTAGGAAACTCAGAAAAATCAGCGAAAATTCATGAGTGATCCTCAGATATGTACGCAACTTTCATTCAATTTGAGCTTCTTCATCTGAGCACGTTAAGTGCCTCTAAAAAATTCGTCTTTACTGACTGTTCTGTTTTGACAGATTCTGCCTTTTATTTCACATTGCCTCTTTTATCTGTGTTGGATGGATTTCTTTGTTCCATTAACTTTCAGTAGCTTTGGGTGATGTCCAGAAGTGTTAGGAATGATTGTGTCCTCTCGAACATGTGAATTTTTGATTATGCACTAACCCTCTAATGAGTTTGTTTTGAGTTTGGTGTGGAGGAAGTTTTCAAGGGTCAAGAGAGTAGGATGATACAATATGATCAAGAAGAGTGAAGAGTCTAAGCTTGAGGATGCCCCCGTGGTTCATCCCTGCATATTTCAAAAAGACTCAAGCATCTAAGCTTGGGGATGCCCAAGGCATCCCCTTCTTCATCGACAACTTATCAGGTCACCTCTAATGAAACTATATTTTTATTCCATCACATCTTATGTGCTTTACTTGGAGCGTCTGTGTGCTTTTATTTTTGTTTTTGTATGAATAAATTCGGATCCTAGCATTCTTTGTGTGGGAGAAAGACACGCTCCGCTGTTTCATATTGAACACTGGTGTTCTTAGCTATACTTTTAATGTTCATGGCGAAGGTTGAAAATCGCTTCGTTCATTGCTATTTGGTTGGAAACAGAAAATGCTCCATGTGGTAATTGGTATATTGTCTTGAATAATTTGATACTTGGCAATTGTTTTGAGTTCTCAAGTAGATCATGTTTAAGCTCTTGCATCATGTAGTTTGAACCTAGTAGTGGAGAACTATCGTAGAGCTTGTTGAAATTTGGTTTGCATGATTGGTCTCTCTAAAAGTCTAGATATTTTCTAGTAAAGGTGTTTGAGCAACAAGGAGACAGTGTAGAGTCTTATAATGCTTGCAATATGTTCTTATGTAAGTTTTGTTGTACCGGTTCATACTTGAGTTTGCTTCAAACAACCTTGCTAGCCAAAAGCCTTGTACTGAGAGGGAATGCTTCTCGTGCATCCAAAACCTTGAGCCAAAACCTATGCCATTTGTGTCCACCATAACTACCTACTACATGGTATTTCTCTGCCATTCCAAGTAAATTGCTTGCGTGCTACCTTTAAAATTTCATTCCTTATCTTTGCAATACATAGCTCATGGGAAAATAGCTTAAAAACTATTGTGGTATTGAATATGTTGCTTATGTATCTTATTTCTTATAAGTTGCTTGTTGAGCGGTAACCATGTTTCTGGGGACGCCATCAACTATTACACCTTTGTTGAATATCATGTGCGTTGCTATGTGATGACGCGTAAAGCACACGCCCGTTGGGAACCCCAAGTGGAAGGTGTGATGCGTACAGTAGCAAGTTTCCCTCAGTAAGAAACCAAGGTTTATCGAACCAGTAGGAGTCAAGAAGCACGTTGAAGGTTGATGGCGGCGGAGTGTAGTGCGGCGCAACACCAGGGATTCCGGCGCCAACGTGGAACCCGCACAACACAATCAAAGTACTTTGCCCCAACGTAACAGTGAGGTTGTCAATCTCACCGGCTTGCTGTAAACAAAGGATTAAACGTATTGTGTGGAAGATGATGATTGTTTGTAAAAAACAGTAAAGAACAATTGCAGTAGATTGTATTTCAGATGTAAAGAATAGGACCGGGGTCCACAGTTCACTAGTGGTGTCTCTCCCATAAGATAAACAGATGTTGGGTGAACAAATTACAGTTGGGCAATTGACAAATAAAGAAGGCATAACAATGCACATACATATATCATGATGAGTACTATGAGATTTAATCGTAGGCATTACGACAAAGTACATAGACCGCTATCCAAGCATGCATCTATGCCTAAAAAGTCCACCTTCGAGGTTATCATCCGAACCCCTTCCGGTATTAAGTTGCAAACAACGGACAATTGCATTAAGTATGGTGCGTAATGTAATCAACACAAATATCCTTAGACAAAGCATCGATGTTTTATCCCTAGTGGCAACAAAGACATCCACAACCTTAGAACTTTCTCGTCACTCGTCCTGCATTTAATGGAGGCATGAACCCACTATCGAGCATAAATACTCCCTCTTGGAGTCACAAGTATCAACTTGGCCAGAGCCTCTACTAGCAACGGAGAGCATGCAATAACATAAATAACATATATGATAGATTGATAATCAACTTGACATAGTATTCAATATTCATCGGATCCCAACAAACACAACATGTAGCATTACAAATAGATGATCTTGATCATGATAGGTAGCTCACAAGATCTAACATGATAGCACAATGAGGAGAAGACAACCATCTAGCTACTGCTATGGACCCATAGTCCAGGGGTGGACTACTCACACATCGATCCGGAGGCGATCGTGGCGATGAAGAGACCTCCGGGAGATGATTCCCTCTCCCGGCAGGGTTCCGGAGGCGATCTCCTCGAATCCCCCAAGATGGGATTGGCGGCGGCGGCGTCTCGGAAGGTTTTCCGTATCGTGGCTCTCGATGCGGGGGTTTCGCGACGAAGACTTTAAGTAGGCGGAAGGGCAGGTCAAGGGGCGTCACGAGGGGCCCACACAGTAGGCCGGCGCGGCCAGGGCCTGGGCCGCGCCGCCCTGGTGTGTGGCCACCTCGTGGCCCCACTTCGTTTCCTCTTCGGACTTCTGGAAGCTTCGTGGAAAAATAGGCCCCCGGGCGTTGATTTCGTCCAATTCCGAGAATATTTCCTTACTAGGATTTCTGAAACCAAAAACAGCAGAAAACAGCAACTGGCTCTTCGGCATCTCGTCAATAGGTTAGTGCCGGAAAATGCATAATAATGACATATAATGTGTATAAAACATGTGAGTATCATCATAAAAGTAGCATGGAACATAAGAAATTATAGATACGTTTGACACGTATCAAGCATCCCCAAGCTTAGTTCCTACTCGCCCTCGAGTAGGTAAACGATAACAAAGATAATTTCTGAAGTGACATGCTATCATAATCTTGATCATACTATTGTAAAGCATATGAGATGAATGCAGCGATTCGAAGCAATGATGAAGATAATGAGTAAACAAATGAATCATATAGCAAAGACTTTTTATGAATATTACTTTCAAGACAAGCATCAATAAGACTTGCATAAGAGTTACTCATAAAGCAATAGATTCGAAGTAAAAGCATTGAAGCAACACAAAGGAAGATATAAGTTTCAGCGGTTGCTTTCAACTTCAACATATATATCTCATGGATAATTGTCAACACAAAGTAATATAACAAGTGCAATAAGTAAACATGTAAGAATCAATGCACACAGTTGACACAAGTGTTTGCTTCTGGGATAGAAAGAATAGGCAAACTGACTCAACAATAAAGTAGAAGATAGGCCCTTCACAGAGGGAAGCATTGATTACTATATTTGTGCTAGAGATTTTCATTTTGAAAACAAGAAACAATTTTGTCAACGGTAGTAATAAAGCATATGTGTTATGTATAAGATATCCTATAAGTTGCAAGCCTCATGCATAGTATACCAATAGTGCTCGCACCTTGTCCTAATTAGCTTGGATTAACATGGATTATCATTGCATAGCATATGTTTCAACCAAGTGTCACAAAGGGGTACCTCTATGCCGCATGTACAAAGGTCTAAGGAGAAAGCTCGCATTGGATTTCTCGCTTTTGGTTATTCTCAACTTAGACATCCATACCGGGACAACATATATAGACAACAGATAATGGACTCCTCTTTAATGCATAAGCATTCAACAACAGTTAATATTCTCATAACAGATTGAGGATTAATTGTCCAAACTGAAACTTCCACCATGAATCATGGCTTTAGTTAGCGGCCCAATGTTCTTCTCTAACAAGTATGCATACTCAAACCATATGATCATGAAAATCGCCCTTACTTCGTGACAAGACGAACATGCATAGCAACTCACATGATATTCAACAAAGGTAAAAGTTGATGGCGTCCCCGTAAACATGGTTACCGCTCAACAAGCAACTTATTAAGAAATAAGACACATAAGTACATATTCTTCACCACAATAGTTTTTAAGCTATTTTTCCCATGAGCTATATATTGCAAAGACAAAGAATAGAAATTTTAAAGGTAGCACTCAAGTAATGTACTTTGGAATGGCGGAGAAATACCATGTGGTAGGTAGGTATGGTGGACACAAATGGCATGGTTATTGGCTCAAGGATTTGGATGCACGAGAAGAATTCCTCTCAATACAAGGCTAGGCTAGCAAGGTTGTTTGAAGCAAACTCAAGTATAAAACGGTGCAGCAAAGCTCACATATGAACATATTGTAACTATTATAAGACTTTACATTGTCTCCTTGTTGTTCAAACACCTCAACCGTAAAATATCTAGACTCTAGAGATCAATCATGCAAACCAAATTTTAACAAGCTCTATGTAGTTCTTCATTAATGGATGCAAGGTACATGATGCAAGAGCTTAAACATGATCTATATGAGCACAACAATTGCCAAGTATCAAATTATTCAGGACATTATACCATTTACCACATGCGGCATTTTCCGTTTCCAACCATATAACAATGAATGAAGTAGTTCAACTTTCGCAATGAACATTAAAGATAAAGCTAAGAACACATGTGTTCATACGAAACAGCGGAGCGTGTCTCTCCCAAACAAAGAATGCTAGGATCCGATTTTATTCAAACAAAAACAAAAACAAAAACAAAAATAAACAGACGCTCCAAGTAAAGCACATAAGATGTGACGGAATAAAAATATAGTTTCACTAGAGGAACCTGATAAGTTGTCGATGAAGAAGGGATGCCTTGGGCATCCCCAAGCTTACGCTTGAGTCTTCTTAAAATATGCAGGGATGAACCACGGGGGCATCCTCAAGCTTTGACTTTTCACTCTTCTTGATCATATTGTATCATCCTCCTCTCTTGACCCTTGAAAACTTCCTCCACACCAAACTCAAAACAAACTCATTAGAGGGTTAGTGCATAATTCATATATTCAGAGGTGACATAATCATTCTTAACACTTCTGGACATTGCACAAAGCTACTGAAAGTTAATGGAACAAAGAAATCCATCAAACATAGCAAAACAAGCAATGCGAAATAAAAGGCAGAATCGTCAAAACAGAACAGTCCGTAAAGACGAATTTTTAAGAGGCACCAGACTTGCTCAGATGAAAATGCCCAAATTGAATGAAAGTTGCTTACATATCTGAGGATCACGCACGTAAATTGGCAGATTTTTATAAATTTTATACAGAGACTACTGCTCAAATTCGTGACAGCAAGAAATCTGTTCCTGCGCAGCAATCCAAATCTAGTATTGGCTTTACTATCAAAGACTTTACTTGGCACAACAATGCAATAAAATAAAGATAAGGAGAGGTTGCTACAGTAGTAACAACTTCCAAGACTCAAATATAAGATAAAGTGCAGAAGTAAAATAATGGGTTGTCTCCCATAAGCGCTTTTCTTTAACGCCTTTCAGCTAGGCGCAGAAAGTGTGTATCAAGTATTGTCAAGAGGTGAAGCATCAACATAGGTGTTGGGAGTTTTCTCAACTATGCATTTTATCTTATCTACGTGAGTTTCAGAGGCTCCCTTTTCATTATTCTTAGGCTTGCTATCCTCGTCAAACAAATTTTCAGGAACAAGCCAATCATAGTTATTTTCTAGAGCGTCATTCATTCCTAGGAGCTTACAAGGTATTGTTGTCTTAATCTCCCCACCATCATTAATATTATTAGTGTACCTTATTCTATCCATGTCCATCTTTTAAAGGGTACTAGCAAAGTTGGTATAAGAGCCAAGCATCTTATATTTAATAAAGACCTTTCTAGCCTCTCTTGCTACACCACCAAATTCTTTAAGAAGGGTTTCTAAAACAAAATCTTTCTTTTCCCCTTCCTCCATATCACAGAGTGTGAGAAACATGTGTTGGATTATAGGATTGAGATTAACAAATTTAGTTTCCAACATGCGTACTAAAGAAGCAACAGCAATTTCATAAGTAGGAGCAAGTTCTACCAAGTGTCTATCTTCAAAATCTTCAGCTGTACTAACATGAGTGAAAAAAATCTTCTATATTATCTCTTCCAATTATAGACCCTCGTCCTACCGGTATGTATTTTAGGGTGAACTTAGGAGGAAACATGATGAAATAAACTAAAGGTAAATAAAGTAAATGCAAGTAACTAATTTTTTTGCGTTTTTAATATGGAGAACAAGACAGCAAATAAAGTAAAACTAGCAACTAATTTTTTTGTGTTTTTGATATAGAGAGCAAACAAAGCAGTAAATAAAGTAAAACAAAGCAAGACAAAAACAAAGTAAAGAGATTGGATGTGGGAGACTCCCCTTGCAGCGTGTCTTGATCTCCCCAACAACGGCGCCAGAAATTTAGCTTGATGACGCATAAAGCACACGCCCGTTGGGAACCCCAAGTGGAAGGTGTGATGCGTACAAGCAGCAAGTTTCCTCAGTAAGAAACCAAGGTTTATCGAACCGAGTAGGAGTCAAGAAGCACGTTGAAGGTTGATGGCGGCGGAGTGTAGTGCGGCACAACACCAGGGATTCCGGCGCCAACGTGGAACCCGCACAACACAATCAAAGTACTTTGCCCCAACGTAACAGTGAGGTTGTCAATCTCACCGGCTTGCTGTAAACAAAGGATTAAACATATTGTGTGGAAGATGATGATTGTTTGTGAAAAACAATAAAGAACAATTGCAGTAGATTGTATTTCAGATGTAAAGAATAGGACCGGGGTCCACAGTTCACTAGTGGTGTCTCTCCCATAAGATAAACAGATGTTGGGTGAACAAATTACAGTTGGGCAATTGACAAATAAAGAAGGCATAACAATGCACATACATATATCATGATGAGTACTATGAGATTTAATCAGGGCATTACGACAAAGTACATAGACCGCTATCCAACATGCATCTATGCCTAAAAAGTCCACCTTCAGGTTATCATCCGAACCCCTTCCAATATTAAGTTGCAAACAACAGACAATTGCATTAAGTATGGTGCGTAATGTAATCAACACAAATATCCTTAGACAAAGCATCGATGTTTTATCCCTAGTGGCAACAAGACATCCACAACCTTAGAACTTTCTCACATCTGTCCCGATTTAATGGAGGCATGAACCCACTATCGAGCATAAATACTCCCTCTTGGAGTCACAAGTATCAACTTGGCCAGAGCCTCTACTAGCAACGGAGAGCATGCAAGAACATAAATAACATATATGATAGATTGATAATCAACTTGACATAGTATTCAATATTCATCGGATCCCAACAAACACAACATGTAGCATTACAAATAGATGATCTTGATCATGACAGGCATCTCACAAGATCTAACATGATAGCACAATGAGGAGAAGACAACCATCTAGCTACTGCTATGGACCCATAGTCCAGGGGTGGACTACTCACACATCGATCCGGAGGTGATCGTGGCGATGAAGAGACCTCCGGGAGATGATTCCCCTCTCCGGCAGGGTGCCGGAGGCGATCTCCTGAATCCCCCAAGATGGGATTGGCGGCGGCGGCGTCTCTGGAAGGTTTTCCGTATCGTGGCTCTCGGTACTGGGGGTTTCGCGACGAAGACTTTAAGTAGGCGGAAGGGCAGGTCAAGGGGCGTCACGAGGGGCCCACACAGTAGGCCGGCGCGGCTAGGGCCTGGGCCGCGCCGCCCTGGTGTGTGGCCACCTCGTGGCCCCACTTCGTTTCCTCTTCGGACTTCTGGAAGCTTCGTGGAAAAATAGGCCCCTGGGCGTTGATTTCGTCCAATTCCGAGAATATTTCCTTACTAGGATTTCGAAACCAAAAATAGCGAAAACAACAGAATCGGCTCTTCGGCATCTCGTCAATAGGTTAGTGCCGGAAAATGCATAAATATGACATATAATGTGTATAAAACATGTGAGTATCATCATAAAAGTAGCATGGAACATAAGAAATTATAGATACGTTTGGGACGTATCACTATGCATGTTCGTCTTGTCTGAAGTAAGGGTGATTTATCATGATTAAATGGTTTGAGTATGCATATTGTTAGAGAAGAACATTGGGCCGCCAACTAAAGTCATGTATCATGGTGGAAGTTTCAGTTTGGACATTAATCCTCAAATCTCTTATGAGAATATTATCTGTTGTTGAGTGCATAAGCATTAAAGAGGAGTCCATTATTTGTTTTCTATGTTTTCCGGGTACGGATGTCCTCAAGTTGAGATCTATCAAAAACGAGAAATCAAATGCGATCTATCTCCTTGGACCTTTGTACAGGTGACATAGAGGTACCCCTTTGTGACACTTGGTTGAAACATATGTAATGCAATGATAATCCATGGAAATCCGAGCTAATTAGGACAAGGTGCGAGCACTATTGGTATTCTATGCATGAGGCTTGCAACTTATAGGATGTTTTATGCATAACACATATGAATTATTACTACCGTTGACAAAATTGTTTCTATGATTCCAAAATAAAAAGCTCTAGCACAAGAGTAATCTCTCGCTTCCTCTGCGAAGGGCCTTTCTTTTACTTTATGTTGAGTCAGTTTACCTACTTCTTTCTATCTTAGAAGCAAACACTTGTGTCAACTCGTGTGCATTGATTCTTACATACTTGCTTATTTGCATTCATCATATTACTTTGTGTTGACAATTATCCATGAGATAAACATGTTGAAGTTGAAAGCAACTGCTGAAACTTATATCTTCCTTTGTGTTGCTTCAAAACTTTCTACTAAGGATTTATTGCTTTATGAGTTAACTCCTATGCAAGATTTATTGATGCTTGTCTTGAAAGTACTATTCATGAAAAGTCTTTGCTATATGATCGCTTGTTTAGTCATTATCTTTACCATTGCTTTGAATCACTTCATTCATCTCATATGCTTTACAATGGTATTGATCAAGATTATGATAGCAGCATGTCACTTCAGAAATTATCCTTGTTATCGTTTACCTACTCGAGGGCGAGTAGGAACTAAGCTTGGGGATGCTTGATACGTCTCAAACGTATCTATAATTTCTTATGTTCCATGCTAGTTTTATGACAATACTCTATGGTTATTAATGGATTTATCTTCTATGGCTATATAAATTAATATTGACCTGATGCACTTCTGGGTCAGTGGATTCATCGTCTATGATCTTCAATGGATATCATCTTATATAATATTGACCCGATGCACTTCTGGGAGCGCTAGATTTACTCGGAGGCTCCTGGAAGATCTTCGACTATTGCATTTACTCCCATCGGGAGCGCTAGAATTCAAGGAAAAATGAAGAATCCTTATACTATCAATGATTTCATCAAAGCCTCAAGGAACATGCGAGTGCTGCAATCGATGAAAATCTATGGACTGCCATAATACATCAAAAATACGAACGATTTCATCAAATCCTCAAGGAACATGCGAGTGCTGCAATTGATGTAAATCACGCAAAAAAAATACGGCTCAGTAAGATGCAATGAGTCTACCATGCACATGGTTCCCTCGTTAACTTGGGGGCTACTGCCGATGTAATTCAAAAATAAATAAGCCTCAATAAGATGCAATGAGTCCGCCGAGCTCGCAACGTGATTTGATCATTCAGAATTTTCCGCCGGTGCCATACAAACAAAACCACGTCTCAGTAAAATTCAATGAGTCCGTCGTGCCTGCAGTGCACCCTACGTTCGGGTTCTACAACCGATGATATACATGCAAGCAAATGGCTCCCCGCTCGTTCTCACGGGCATCATCATCAATAAATCTTCAACGCAAAGAGTCAGCTCAACAATAATCGAATCGACTGATTATTCCATATCCCGTCAGCCACGCCGATGGTAACATCATCAAAATCATCAACTCCTCCGTGACTTCACCAAAATCGTCGACATCATGAAAAGCCTCTGAATATTCTCGGAACTCGAAGAAATCTACGATATTCGACTCAGCATTATACACCCTATACATGACTACTTCATAGTCATCTACAGGCTCGGGGGCTACCCCCATCGGGAGCGCTGGCCGCGCACCCGATAAAATGATGGAAGCCTTGTTGATAAAAAAGAACGGACCCGAAGGTTCTAACAATCCAGCTTGTCGGCTTCTCTCGAAGCTTGCACCTTTTTGAAGACCCGATAGATTTAAAAGTATCGGATGAAGGAATAATTCAAAAACATCGACATCAACATCAAGCTCTTCGAATAGTACAACTTGAATCTACGCACGGTTGCAAACACCCGCCCATAGACTCGGGGGCTACTCCCATCGGGAGCGCTGGTCGCGCACCCGATAAAAAATAACTTCGGCTCTGCATCAAGTACAAGATTCAGCAGATGATCAAGACACTCGGATGATGACAACTTTAGTCCCTGCCCGAAGCTTCACTACGTCCAGACACTTGGGGCTACTGATGTGGGCATTACCCTTCGGGTACGTGGCATTGCTATACCCGGTGCAGATTATGAAGATGGACCAACACAAGGACTCGACAAGCTGGATCCACCCGTAATATCGACTTGGACTGCAAGAAAGAAGACTCCAACATGTAATCTACTAGGACTCTTGTAAACCCTAGCCTAGTTGCATATATAAATCCAGGCAGGGGCACCCCTTAGAATATATTCAGAAACAGAAAAACAAACACGTGATATGCCTAGACATCGCAACCCGCAGATTAGACCTAGACTAGATACAACTCTGCCTACGGCGGGCCCCTATACACATATATTCATATAGTGGATTGCAAGAAGGACGTAGCGATCCTCCACCGCGGGGACGTGAACCTGGGAACGTCGTGCCTTCTCTCGCTCCCGGAATCTCCATCGTCGCCTTCCATCAACCCTAAGCCCCTCATGGTGGGCATTGCCGATGAGCACCCTCGTCAGATGTACCTTTCCCTCTTACACATCAACGGATCGTTAATGAGGGTTGCTTGTGGATCGTTCTATCTATATGGTAAAGGGGAGGACATCGGTCCAGATCGGTCTACCTATAGATACAGGGGAGGGCACACTTGTTAGAGGTTTACGATGGAATTTAAGGGTTGTCCGGGTCGTGCTATCTATAGGATATAGGACAAGGCATGTAGATGGTCCAAATGGTCTACCTTAGGGTAAAGGGGAGGATTGGTTCCTGTGTCGGTCTATCTATAGGATAAAGGACATGACAGACTTACAAAAGGGGGAGTATGCAAGGTCGCGGAGAAGGAAAATGATTGGCTTGGATCTTATACTGAGCCCCATACCAAGGAATTATGGACGGAAATAACGTCCCCCGGTTGGAAACAAGGATAAGAATATCTTATGGGTAAACTAACACATCTATGTAGAGTGTATTAAATTGTGGCTTATCAGTCCCTATTCTAGAAAGGAACTCCATGAAGTTGTAGACACCTTGTGAAGGTTGACAGACATATCTTTTTAGAGTAAAATTAACCTTTGAAAAAATGATTACAAAAATTATCATTTGCCTATGACTTTCTAGTCTATGGTTGTAGCTAGTGCATGGTACATCTATTTTTATATATTATTGAACTTGCTGAGTACGCTCGTACTCACCCGTTCCCTCTTGAACCCCATGCTTAGATCTAGAGTTGTCAATGGAGAAACTAATGTGAAACTCAAAGACCGAGGAGTCAACTACTACAAGGAGCAGGATACCGTTAGAGGAGTCAACAAAGTCAACGGCTACATACACGATGGTGAAAACATAGACTAGAAATAGAAGAGAACAAATTCCCTCGTCCTAAAACCTAAGTAGCTGGATCTCAGCTATAGTTCTTTAGTATGCCTAATATCTCTATAGGAAGAGATAGTATAGGTCTAGTCTAGGAGTTATTCTTCTGGAGTTTTATTTGCAGTGTACCTTATTCTAAAGTAGAAGGTTGTGTTGATATTTTGTAAAGAGTACGTGTGTCATTCTATAGACATGCCTTGAATCCGCATATATTTTTGTTGTACCACTCTGAGGGATTTAATACTAGTGGAATGTTGTTTCATTGATGTTATGTCAACGACTTACATACTACGACATGCAGTGGGATGCTAGGTCACTGCAAATGATCTTTAAGATATGAAAGTAAACACAAAGATACCAAAGTCCATGTTGTTTTACCACCTTTGTGCTCGAGAATGAACTAGGTTAATGATCCGATTCTAGGTTGAGGTGCCAACCGCTTTTTATTTTTATTTTTTGTAGACCCATGATCTAGTATTCACATACATAAATGAGAAAGATAAGTTCATGTGATCCTATGGTCTGGAAGTATACTATTATCTTGAGAGTGACGCATGAGTATTATACATAGCACAAACATGTATGACAACCCGGTAACCATAAGGGTAACGTTTATTTGTCTAAGAAATCTCTTGTATAATAGCGGATCACACTTATTCGTCTTGCTAGTACTTGTGAGACCGAAAACCTAGAAACCACATTTAATTCTGTTCAATCCTACAACTACAACCCTCCTTGTTTACTTTTAGTTCTCGTTACTTTGTGTTATGTTTCATAGTTAATTTAAGCCATCCCTTTAATTATAGTAAACCCGTGTAGAAACTTATAGAATAGTCTATTTCTAAATCACGATTTAGGTGCAAAACGTGGCTAGATATTGTAACAACATAGTTACGGGGAAGAGTATTTTCCAAGGATTGAAGCAAAACTAGCTCTTTCTTGTGATGAAGTACTTGGAGATATACTGTGTAAGTACTACGATAGCCATGTTATAAAATACTTGAAGGTTATCAATCTTCTCATAACTTTATGAACTTACATTCTTTACACACGAAAATAAGCAAGTTTTGTTATGCATATGTGGTAAAAATGACAACAAATTACTATCATATGTTAAATATTATTAAAATATACTACAATAGAAAATATTACAACATATTACATGTAAAATGTATCAATTTACATGTATATAACGGAGTATAGCGGGAAATGGGGTGGAGAGACCTTTTTATTTTCCATCTCATTTTAGATAGCAAGGATCAAAGCTCTCCTGCCTGTTCTCTAATAGATAAATTCTCTAGATGTCGCACGGAACGGGACCCATTGCTAGGGTGTAAACCGACATGATAATTTCGCGCTGAAACCGGCCCCAAATCCATTTTAAGGTATCCATCTATGATTTTAAAGAATCTAACGAATAAGGATATCCTATTTTGAAGTGGTGCAACTGATACAGTATAGGATATGATATAACAAATAGCATGCGGATATGAATATCCGAAAATTAATTAGGATAATCCGAAGTTTTTAAACTGAATAATCCATTTTTTGAGTCAAAAGCCAAGGCCAACCCCACAAGGTTAGTGATTATTGAGTTACCAAATTTATTTGGCGGGAAAGTTTAGCTCTAAGTTTCAATCATGCGTAAGTTTTAGCGTATTGTGTCTCTTCTTTCTTAAATACGCAAGGCTGAAAGTTTAAATCCCTCTCAAGATTTGCATGAAGTATATGTCTGACTATTTTTGTTTTCGATCCGAGTCCGTCCCATGTCCGCTC
The DNA here is from genome assembly GCF_022539505.1 of Lolium rigidum. Classification (NCBI taxonomy): domain Eukaryota; kingdom Viridiplantae; phylum Streptophyta; class Magnoliopsida; order Poales; family Poaceae; genus Lolium; species Lolium rigidum. The sequence goes on along the minus strand of NC_061509.1, from coordinate 76,891,381 downwards.
AAACCCGCATCCTGGAATATCTGCATTGAATCTAAAGCCGGTCAAAATCTGTTGTGATCCGAATCCGGGGAAAAATATATAAAAGGATATGGTATGAGCAAAATCCGATCCGATCCATTTACACCATCCAGAGCATGTAAATTTGGGCAAACAAAATTGTTTGGGTTTACTTTTAAAATCATGTAGTAGTAGATTTTTGGGCCTTTATTTGTACGAGTTTTCTATCTACCAAGGTACATTCCATGACACATTATTTACGTAATTTGGAACATGTAATTTTAGGAAAAACAATATTGACATTTGGATCCATTGTATAATGGATTATGTTTCTTTTCAATTTGTTTTGTTTGTTGCTAATTATAAAGGTAGCGAACTAAACGTGTTCGCCTATCTATAAAGCTCGTTAGTAATGAACTTGTTTGTATCTATAAATCTTGCAGTCAATAATGTTGCAATACTTGGAGAGATACTAGGAAAGTACTATGATAGTCTTGTTATAAAATACTTGCAGGTTATCAATCTTCTCATAACTTTATGAACTTACATTTTTTACACACGAAAATAAGCAAGTTTTCTTATGCATATGTGGTAAAAATGACAACAAATTACTATCATATATTAAATGTTATTAAGATATACTACAATAGAAAAAATATTACAACATATCACATATAAATGTATCAATTTACATGTATATAACAGAGTATAGCGGGAAATGGGGTGGAGAGACCTTTTATTTCCCATCCCATTTTAGATAGCAAGGATCAAAGCTCTCCTACTTGTTCTCTAATAGATAAATTCTCTAGATTTCGCACGGAACGGGACCCATTGCTAGGGTGCAAACTGATAGCATAATTTTCGCGCTAAACCGGCCCTAAATCCATTTAATGTATCCATATCTGATTTTAAAGAATCTGGTGAATAAAGTTATGCCATTTCGAAGTGGTGCAATGAATACAATATAGGATATGGTATAGCAAATAGCATGCGGATATGAATTATCCGAAATTTATTTAGGATAATCTGAAGTTTTAAACTGAATAATCTAATTTTGAGTCAAAAGTCAATGCCAATCACTCGAGGTTAGTGATTATTGAGTTACCAAATTTATTTGTCACGCATGTTTAGCTCTAAATTTCAATCATGCTTGAGTTTTAGCGTATTGTGTCTCTCTTTTTTTAACTACGTGTTGCGGTCAGAAACCCACCGGCGAGCAACGACGGGCAACACAGTAGAGTCGGGAGGCTCCCAGGACTGCGGCTGCCCCTGGTCCCTCGAGCGACGGCCCGCAAAGCCTCGGCACGCACGTCCGATGCTGGTGCAAGGGCGTGCCACCTGACCTATACCTGGTCAGAAAGGTGATGGATTTGCTTCGCTTAGTTTCCTCGCATGGCATACACGTAAACATCAAATACGAGCCTCGATCGGCTCTCGAGTTGTCCCGTGAATCGGCTCAAGGAGCCGATCCACCCATGATTCGTATGAGATATACGATCACATGGTGGTCCTGCTTGATCAATATAAAGCTAAAACGACCTACGACAATTTAGGGTTTTCACCACATAATCGGAACATCCTACGCGTGATTGAGCCTGGCAGCCACGCACGGTGATAATAAACCAATCCTAGACAAGGCCTAAAACCAACATGAAGTTGATCCCCGGAACATCTTATCTAGGGCTAGCAAACTACACCCTACGTGCTACCTGGATCCTTCAACCCGTTTGCAAGGCCTAACTATGCAGATATTAAACTAATCCTTGAAGAACAAGGAGCAATCATAACAGATCGGATCTACTAAACAATAATCAAGCGAGATGCCGCCCTTACACCTAAGATAGGTGTAAGGGCGTGCTAGACGTCTAAGGGTTGCATAGACAAAAGCATGTGACACGATGAAACAATGCTAACCCTAACACATCTATGATAACTACGTTGCTCGCCATCAACAAGGCTTCAAGCACGAGCAACGCATGAACAACGAATAAACGTATACTCGCCTAGATCGCAAGATGCGATCTAGGCAGCATGATGCTTACCGGAAGAAACCCTCGAAACAAGGGGTTGGCGATGCGCCTAGATTGGTTTGTGATGAACGTGATTGTTGTCTTTCTCAATAACCCTAGATACATATTTATAGTCCGTAGACTTTCTAACGTGGGAATAATCCCAACCGTGCACGAGCCAAATTCTATCTAACCGACACGTATCCTACTATATTTACGGATACACGGGCAAACTAGCCCAAACTTTGTATACAAGGTCGATTCATGTATATCTTCCGCGTATATTCTTCAAGC